>NW_007732582.1:37747-64876 GCF_000696425.1 Galeopterus variegatus | reverse complement strand
CCCAGCGGGGAGGACGTGGCCGAGCAGCACAGCGACCGCGCAACAGGAGCCCCGAGGTGGCCGCAGCCACGGCGGGAGACGCGAGCCGGGCCAGGAGCTCCTGGGTGAGCTTTCGGTTAGGGAAAGCGAGAACGTTTAAACGCAGAGTTTTCCTTTTCACAGATGCTCCTCTTCTGGTTTTCATGTGGTTAATGACATCAGTAGGACCCGACTGTGGATGCAGTTGTTTTAAGTCCACTTAGGTTGGTTATAACAAAATACTTGGAACTGGCTAATTTATAAAGAAAAATGAAATTTATTGCTCACAGTTTCTGAGGCTGGGAAGTCCAAAGTCCATCTGGTGGTGGCGACAGTGACCCAGGGGTCTCACATTGCAAGATGGTGGAATCAGAGAGAACAGAGAGAGAGAGAGAGAGAGACAGACAGACTCTCCTCTTCTTTTAAGGCCCTCAGAACCACACCCCTGACCACCATTTTTAATCCATTCACTAGGGCAGGGTCCTACAGTCCAATCACCTGTTCAAGGCTCCACCTTCCAATTACCATAATAGGATTTCCCACCCTCTTAACAGTCAGACTGGGGGCTAAGAGTCTACTACATAAAACTTGGGGGACACAAGTTAAGCTTCATTGAGTTTTGGGGGAACATAATCCAATCTACTACAGTAGAGATGGCAGATCTTCTGAGTAAGTTATGTATTCATCATGAATTTTCTTTAGGACTGGAAATTTTTCATTAAACATCTTTCTTTTTAGCTCTTTGCTCCTGAAAGGGTTTGCTATGAAATTAAAAAGCATTACCAAACAATAAAATAAAGAGCTGTAGATTTATACCAAGCAATAAATTTCAAAAATACTTTGGCAGGAGCATTCAGACTATTCTATACACTCCACGACAGGACAGCCTCCATTTCCCAACATCTATTATTATATGCACAACAAACTTATACCTTCCCACGTTGCCCACTGAACCAGCCAAATGGTAGGCTGGTGGCTTCATGTGTCTCCCCAGCCACAGCACTGGTCCCTCACGTGCCGGACAGGAACAGCAGCATGGAATACTTGTCCCCCACCACCCAAGACTGGAAGAGCAGCTGCACCTAGTGGCTGATGTCCAAGCTGTTTCAGGTGATTAGTGTGTGTCCTGCATGTGTCCTTGAAACGTGTTAGAGGTGTCAGAAAAGGGCCAGGAAAAGAGAGAAGGGTTATCACTGGTTGTCCTTCGTATGTAATCACACGTCAAAGAGAGAACGCTGGCACTGCATACGTGTATGACACAGTTCTAGGCAAGACCACAGCAGAAGATGGAAGTACGAATTAAAGCTCTACCAGACCCATCCTGGATTATTTTAAAGCAACTACTGAGTGATATTTCTTTTAAAACAGTGAAAAATCCATGACAAATGGTAAATCATATGAGATGTCCCAAATGACAAGAACATATGGGAACTGTCTAGGACGAATGAGGACATATGGCCTCTCCTTTAATGTTTGAAGCTGCCCCACTGGATGCCAGCAACAACAGGCTGAATGAATGAAGAGCTGTTGAAAGAATAAAAGGATGAATGAATAACAGAATGGCTTCCCTCACCTGCAGAATGAAGTCCAAACTCTTTAGAATAATGGGGTACAAGGCCCATCCCAGTCTGACATCCTGGTCTCATCTACCCTCCAGCCCTTCATATCTTGCGTATCAATCCACCCATCCTCCAACACACCTACTCCTTTCCTTTTCCCACCTCTGCGAAGTCATATATGATTCCATGCTAGGAATATTCTTTTTCCCCATCTCAGATTAATAACTCCCACCACAATTTCAAAGTTGGGGCTAAATACACCTTCTCTAGGAACACACTCCCTTTCACCCCCCAATACCCTGCCCAATGCCCAGACCCAGGGGAGGCATTGTCCTTCCTCTCTCACCTTCCAGAGCCCACTGTCCCCCCTCCTTTGGTGAGCATCCTCAGGGCTCACAGGTATCTGCGGTGAGTACACTGCCTTGCAGCGGACTGAGAACCTGGCACAGCAGGACTATTCCATTCTGATTCATCTGTGTCTGAGTAACTGAACCCACTTGGATGCAGCTGGGGGCCAGGCATCCAAAAAGCACAGGGAAGGTGAGGATGAAAATGGGGAAAAGTTTCCTAACTTTATTTTATACATTTTGATCTCAGATCTGTGAATAGTTGTGGGATTTTCTGTGCCATTTGATTATTTCTTCTACAAATCAACAAGTATTCATTAAATACCAGTTGCTGGCACAGCAAACTACATCAAGCTAGGAAAAAACCACAAACTCCAAGGACCCCTGTGACCCAGAACTTGGCAATGCATCACTGGGGCAAGTTGGGGCTCCACTAAGACATATGAGAGGTGGCACCAAAAGTTTGTTACTAGGCCTGTCCCAAGCAGTCTGCTTTGTTGTAATCTCTCAATCCACACATACAGAATTGTAATTATTTTAAAATTAGGAACATTAATTTTTTTCTTAGTTGTGTTTCATGATAGAAGACTGCAGATAAATCATAAAAATTAAATCTATACCCCACAATCATGTACAATCAACTATGTTACTTACAATTAAAAAAAAAAAAACCCTAATACTGAAAAAAGTTACATCTAGCCAATTTCTCTACACTTTCAAAAAATGGAACAAAACACTTAGTTCATTTTAGGATATTCTTTCAGTTCTCCAGTATTTGTCTACATGAGTTAATTCAGAACAGTATAAACATGATTGGTGGAGATTCTTGGAGAAAACGTGTCCCTGCCCTAAACCACTAGTCCATGTTGTCTGACAGCTATTCTTCAGGGAAACAGAATAAAAGCCAGGGGATACTTTGGCTAGCTAGGGGCCTTTTTGTGATGCAGCACCCATGTTTTCTTCATAATGACATGAATATAATTTTTTTTCTAAAAACTTTTATAAGATAAGAGTTGATTAGTATGCGATGATCTTAGGGGAAATATCTGAAGAGAAAAAATCTAAAGTGACATTTTCAAGAAAATAGTTTCATAATCTGTAATTTCATCTGATAAATCTGTAATGAGTCAGGAACAAAAAATTATACTGATATTTTACTGGGAATGAAACAAAAAGCCCTTCCCTTCTGGGATAAGAGAAATCACCGTAAGGTAATAAACACATTTAAAACAGAACAGATGCAAATGTCAGCACCCAATGCTCTCTTGAAAGAGTAAAAGGCAGGGTTTACGTGGCAATATTAGGTTGCTACAAGAGAGAACTAAAACTCTTCAAATCCAATTTTTCTATAAGAAAATTCATGTCCATGGTTTATAATCTAAAATAGCACAACAAAGCTTCAACAGGAAATAACAGTCCTGCCCTGATACTCACTCCTCAGGCAACCAGTTTAACTCTTTCAGATATTTAATCTGGAATTTACCTCCTGTTTTCTTAATAACATGCTTGTGCTGTTATTTCTTGATTTATCCCTTTTAAACTTTACCTCTTTGCTTTGTATTATTCCCCCTCTGCCTCCAACAAAATTCTGGTTAAATCAATATTCAGGATTTCCATGACTATGATCACATAAATATTACTCATTGCTGAGCTAAATTATTACATTTCTTCCACAGTTTTTTGTTTTCCCTAGAACTAATAACTGCCTTGTTTTTAAAATCTGCTTGGTATTCTATGTGCAAGTCACTAAAGCTCCTCTAAATAATGGCCAGGCACCAGGATCCTACTGGTTCCATTTTCTTCTTGGAAACACCCATCTGGAGCCCTTCCTCCTCCTGTCCTCTCTCTGTCCAGTCTGGACTGGCCACCCTCAAGGCCCACTGCATAGCTGGTGCGCTGGGACTCTGTTTCATCACCAACTCGGGAAATTCCCCCTAGGCCTCCTAAGTCTCTTCCTTCCTTCCCCCATTTTGCTAGAGCTCATCCTTGTGTAGCTCTCTCAAAAAGGGTGTACAGAGATAAAAACCTTAAGATCTTGCATATCTAAAGATGTTTTTATTTTGTGCTCACACTTGCCTGCCAGTTTGGCAGTGTACAAGATTGTGGGTTTAAAATAATTTTCATCAGAGCTTTAAAGGCACTGTTCTACTGCTTTCTAGCTTCCAAACGTAATTGCTTATACAGATTTGTGGGATACAGAGTTGAATATAAATACCTGTGTACAATATGTGATGATCAAATCAGGATAATTTAGCATGTTCATCATTATAAAATATAATCATTCCTTGTGCCCATTAACCAATTTCTTGCCAACTCTCCTCTACCTCCCCCTTTTACACCTCTAGTAACCACAGTTCTGGTCTCTCCTTCTGAAAGTTCAGCCTGTTATTGTGATCCCCCTTCCCTCTTTCCTCCCTCCTTCCCCTCCTTCCTTCTTTCCTTTTTCAGCTCCTACTTATGTGGTATTTCTGTTTCTGTGCCCGGCTTGTTTCACTTAATATAATTTTCTCCAAGTTCATCGATGCTGCTGCAAGTGGCAGAGTTTCATTCTTTTTTATGTCTGAGTAGTGTTCCACTGTGTAAATATATATACCACATTTTCCTTATCCAGTCATTTGTCGATGAACATTTAAGTTGGTTCCAATGCCTAATGTAAATAGAGCTGTGATAAACATGGGGTGCAGGTATCCCTTCGACATGATGATTTCCATTCCTTTGGGTATATACCCAGCCGTGAGATTGCTGGGTTGTATGGTAGATCTATCTGTAGTTGCTGGAAAACCTCCAAACTGTTTTCCACAATGGCTGCACCAATCTACAGTCCCACCAACAGTGTAGGAGGGTTCCTCTTTCTCTGCATCCTCACCAGCATTTGTTATTTGGTCTTTTCGATAACAGCCAGTCTAATTGGGGTGAGATGGTATTTCAATGTGGTTTTGATTTGCATTTCCCTGATAATTAGTGATGTTGAACATTTTTTCATTTACCTGTTGGCCATTTGTATGTCTTCTTCTGAGAAATGTTTATTCAGCTCCTTTTCCCATTTTTTAATTGATTATCTGTTTTTTTACCTTTAAGTTGAGTCCTTGTTTATTCTGGATATTAACCCCTTGCTGGATGTATAGTTTGCAAATATTGTCTCCCACTCTGCAGGTTGTCTTTTCACTCTGTTGATTGTTTCCTTAGCTGTGCAGAAGATTTTTAGTTTGATATAATCCCATTCATTTATTTTTTCTTTTGTTGCCTGTGCTTTTGAGACCTTATTCATAAAGTCTTTTCCCAGTCCTACATCCTGAAGTGTCTCCCCATGCATTCTTCAAGGAGTATCATAGATTCAGGTCTTATATTTAAGTCTTTAATCCATTTTGATTTAATTTTGGTATATGGTGAGATGGAGGGGTCTAGTTTCATTCTTCTACATAAAGTCTTTTCCCAGTCCTACATCCTGAAGTGTCTCCCCATGCATTCTTCAAGGAGTATAATAGATTCAGGTCTTATATTTAAGTCTTTAATCCATTTTGATTTAATTTTGGTATATGGTGAGATGGAGGGGTCTAGTTTCATTCTTCTTCACATGGATATCAATTTTCCCAGCACCATTTGCTAAAGAGCCTGTCCTTTCCCCAGTGTGTGTTCTTGGTGCCTTTGTCAAAAATCAGTTGGGTGTTAAGTATGTAGGTTGATTTCTGGGTTCTTTATTCTGTTCCATTGGTCCATTTGTCTATTTTTAGGCCAGTACCATGCTTTTTGGTTACTACAGCTTTGTAGTATAATTTGAAGTCAGGTAGTGTAATGCCTCCAGCTTTTTTTTTTAAATTAATATTATTTTTATACATTCTATGATATTATTGTGATGCAGTTGGGAGGGAGGGAGATGGGGAGAGGGGAAAGGGGAAGGAAATGTGATGGAGGAAGGAGGAGGGGCAGGATTGAGGCCTGTGGCACCCCCTTTATTCTCATATGTGAGACCGGGGGGCTTCCAATGGTGGCTTGGTCATTGCTGATCTGGGTGGAGATGTCGGGGGGGGTGGCAAAAACCCTTGCCTCCCACCACCTCAGCTCGGGAACCTGGGACCCTTTCTTCTGTGGCTCAGTGTTCATCACTGGGCTGGTTGCAGGTGTCAGGGGGGCATGGCCAAAGCCTGAGGCCCCCCACCACCCCAGCTCAGGAGAGCCTGGGGTGCTTCCTGCAGTGGTTCAGTGGTCATCACTGGCATAGTTGCATGTGTTCGGGGGTGTGGCCAAGGCCCAAGGCCCCCACCCTCGGAAGTGGTTATGAGTGTTGGGGGGCATGGCTGAGGCCATTTGTCTATTTTTAGGCCAGTACCATGCTTTTTGGTTACTACAGCTTTGTAGTATAATTTGAAGTCAGGTAGTGTAATGCCTCCAGCTTTTTTTTTTAAATTAATATTATTTTTATACATTCTATGATATTATTGTGATGCAGTTGGGAGGGAGGGAGATGGGGAGAGGGGAAAGGGGAAGGAAATGTGATGGAGGAAGGAGGAGGGGCAGGATTGAGGCCTGTGGCACCCCCTTTATTCTCATATGTGAGACCGGGGGGCTTCCAATGGTGGCTTGGTCATTGCTGATCTGGGTGGAGATGTCGGGGGGGGTGGCAAAAACCCTTGCCTCCCACCACCTCAGCTCGGGAACCTGGGACCCTTTCTTCTGTGGCTCAGTGTTCATCACTGGGCTGGTTGCAGGTGTCAGGGGGGCATGGCCAAAGCCTGAGGCCCCCCACCACCCCAGCTCAGGAGAGCCTGGGGTGCTTCCTGCAGTGGTTCAGTGGTCATCACTGGCGTAGTTGCATGTGTTGGGGGGTGTGGCCAAGGCCCAAGGCCCCCACCCTCGGAAGTGGTTATGAGTGTTGGGGGGCATGGCTGAGGCCCCTAGCCTTTCCTGCTTTTTGGCCTGGTAGCCCAGGGGACTTCCAGTCCTTCTAGGTATTATATGTGTTCTTTGGTGAAATGAGACCTCTACTAGTTAATCTCAGACTTTGTCTCTGGTTGTGGTACTTTGTTTTTTCTTTCAGTTCTGTGTTGGATTATTTGCTGCTGCCACCATTTAAATTCTGCACTGGAACTAATATTTGGTTACTTCTAAAATGGGGAAACTTCCTGTGGGGAGCAGCAATTGAGCTGTGTGGTTGAGCTAAATTGTTTCTTTGCTGCTGATTCCTTGGGGAAGGCTTTTATGCAGCTCAGCTTCTATGGTTGATTTTATAGGTACTTCTGGGTCTAGAGAAATCTGGTGCACCTGGGTTGTGTAGAAACTCTAGTCTGGGCCTGAGTCTTTTCATCAAATTGCACCCCCTGCAGTTCTATATTCCTGACCAGTCTCCTCTGAGTGGTCCTACACTGATTGGGGGGCAGATCAGCTGTCCTTGCTGTGCCCCAGTGTTCTCCATGCGGGCCTGTCTCCTCCACCACCTGTGCTCTAAACACTTCCCATGGGATAGACCATGTGCCGGTCCCTTGTGATGACTCACTGGCCTCTGAGTGGCTCCTTTTTTTCAGTTGTTGTGGCTGATCTGGGAGCCACCAAGGCCCTCTTATCCCCTGCCACCTCCAAGCAACTTCATCCAAAGGGCACAATTGTGGCTTTTGCCAGTTCCTGTTCTGCATGCTCAGCAGCTCCAGCCTGAAAACAGCCAGGATTCAAAGTGGTTGAAACAGTTTTTTCTTTCTCTCATCATGGCCTTTCCTGCCTTCATGCACTCCATAGGTCTCTCATCCTCTTCCTCTGAGCTCTAGTGGCCCCAGCTTGGCTGTTGTTGTTTTTTTATAGTTGTAAATTGGATTATTTGTAGGAGAGAGTGATGCTGAGGACCATCTATTTTGCCATCTTGGCCAAAGTCCCTCCAGCTTTATTTTTATTTTTGCTCAGGATTGCTTTGGCTATTTGGGATCTTTTGTTATTCCATATGAATGTTAGGATTTTTTTTTTTCTATTTCTGTGAAGAATGTCATTGGTATTTTGATGGGGATTGATTGCATTGAATCTATAGATTGCTTTGGGTAGTATGGACATTTTCAGTGTTAATTCTTCCAATCCATGAACACAGAGTGTCTTCCATTTTTTGGTGTCCTCTTTAATTTCTTTCAGCACTGGTTTGCAGTTCTCATTGTAGAGATCTTTCACCTCCTTGGTTAAATTGATTCCTAGGTATTGTATTCTTTTGGTAGCTATTGTAAATGGGTTTGCTTTCTTGATTTCTCTTTCTGCTAGTTTGTTGTTAATGTACAAAAGGGCTACAGATTTCTTTGTATTGATTTTGTATCCTGCAACTTTACTGAATTCATTTATTAGCTATGGGAGTTTTTTGGTAGAGTTTTTAGGTTTTTCTATATATAGGATCATGTCATCTGCAAACAGGGACAGTATGAATTCCTCTTTTCCAGTTTGGATGCCTTCTTTCTCTTGCCTGATTGCTCTAGCTAGTACTTCCAGCACTAAGTTAAATAGAAATGGTCATTGTGGGCATCCTTGTCTTGTTCATGTTTTCGTTGTTTTTTGGTGTTTTGGCAGCTGGCAAGTATGGGGATCCTAACCCATGACCTTGATGTTATAGGGTTGTGTGTTCCTGTTCTCAAACATCATCTCAGGATGATGTTGGCAGTGGTTCTGTCATACATGGCTTTTATTGTGTTGATATACTTTCATTCTACACCTAATTTGTTGAGAATCTTTATCATGAAGGGATGTTGAATTTTGTCAAATCCTTTTACTGTGTCTATTGAGATGATCACATGGTTTTTCTTCTTGATTTTACTGATGTGGTGTATCACATTTATTGATTTATTGATCTGTGTATGTTGAACCATCCTTGCAACCCTGGGATGAATCCCACTTGATCATAGTGTAATCTATTTGATGTGTTGCTGTATTCTATTTGCTAATATTATGTTGAATCAAGGTACATGATTTGCCAACTTTGAAATTTAATATCTGTCCTGCTGGGTTTTGGACTTGCTTAGGATCTGTTACCCCTTCCTTTGGCTCATTTCTCCCTTTTTAAATGGAAATATGTACCCTATACTTGTCCCATCATTGTATCTTGGAAGTAGATAACTTGCTTTAACAGATGGGACTTTGGACTTTGGACCTTTGAGTTGAAACAAGTTAAGACTTTGGGGGGAGACCCATGAAGAGATCTGTTGCAAGGGCAGATTCACTGCATAGAGTCTTTGCTAAAGTGATGCCGAGCAGAAATGTGGGGTTGGAGTTGTAGCAGAAAAACCCAACTAAGGTCATGCCTAGTGGAGCCATGGGAGAGGGACTGCCATGGTGACCCCAGAATTGTGGAGCTATCAGTGTGCAATACCAGCCTGCGAGAGCTGAAGCATGGCCTCAGACCAGGAAAGCCATAGATATGGAGCTACCTGAGGACTTGGGGACCCAACCAGCATGCAGAGGACATTGAAGATGGAGTCAAGGTACATGATTTGCCAACTTTGAAATTTAATATCTGTCCTGCTGGGTTTTGGACTTGCTTAGGATCTGTTACCCCTTCCTTTGGCTCATTTCTCCCGTTTTTAATGGAAATATGTACCCTATACTTGTCCCATCATTGTATCTTGGAAGTAGATAACTTGTTTTAACAGATGGGACTTTGGACTTTGGACCTTTGAGTTGAAACAAGTTAAGACTTTGGGGATGAAATAAATCTTTTGTATGTGAAAAGAACATGAGTTTGGGTGGCCAGGGGCATAATGCCTTTGATTGAATGTCCCTCCAAAACTTAATCCCCACTGTAACTGTTGAGGGTGGGAAATCCTATTATGATAATTGAAAGGTGGAGCGTTGAAGAGGTGATTAAGTTGATGGTTTAGTGGTAGTTGTGTGCATGATTCTGAGAGTTTTAAAAGAAGAGCATGTGAAAGAGTCTCTCTCTGCCCCACCATTTTCTGCCATGTGAGACCTTGCATTGCTATAAAGCCACCACCAAAGGAGACCCTCACCAGATGTGCTCCCGGACTTGGGATTTCCCAGCCTCTGTTAGCAATAAATTTCATTTTCTTACAAATTACCCAGTTCCAGATATTTTGTTATGGAGGGGTGAGGAGTGGAAGCAGAAGGGAAACAGCCCCCTCGCTGCTTGGGGTGGAGGAGGAAACCCGGGAGGTTAACTGCTCTTACAAGGCTTTCAAGCATAAGTCCAGTCTTTAGCTTTGCTTACCCCAGTGCCTTCCAAGAAAGCAGGAGCATCAAACTCCTGAGCCTTTCAGGGGTTCGGAGGCACAAATCAGCTGGCTTCTTCTTGGCACCTCCCCTCCCCCTTGGGCAGGCATATTTCGTTCTCCTCTGCTAATTTAGTCACTATAGACCATGTTTCTTATGCTCCGAAATTTTGTTGGTATATTTAATCTATTATTAATGCCATTCCAATTCCCAGAAGTAATAAGAGTTATATGACACTGTATTCTTAGGTTATATGTAAAAGTATGTTATGTATAATATTATAAAATTATGTACAAGAGTATATACTAAAAATGAAAGCCAGATCTGTTGAGTATCTATCAAATACCTAGAATTATGCCAGGTGTGTGGAGAACTCCAAAGAGCAAAAAGACATCTATATTACTTTTCCTAACAGCTGTATACTATGCTAATATATGCCTGTACCATAATTTATAGACGCAATCCCATATTTTTCTAGATTTAATATGGTTATAATTTTTCATTAATATAAATAATGCTATAAATTTTCTTGTGTTTAAGGGAATATTTCTACAGGATAAATTCCTAGAAATGGACTTGCTAAGTCAAGGGGCCTGGGCATTTTGGATTATTAAAGAACATCTCCCCAAGAAAAGCTGTACTAATTCCTATTTTTCACACCCTCAACTACACTGGATGCTATCAATACTTATCAATTTGGTAGACAAAAAAAGAAAAAAAGAAAAAAAAGAAAGACATCATTGTAGCTTTAATTTCACAGTGGGCATTTGCATGGGGAAGCTGGGTTCACTTAAAGTGGTAAACACCTCAACTACACTGGATGCTATCAATACTTATCAATTTGGTAGACAAAAAAAGAAAAAAAGAAAGACATCATTGTAGCTTTAATTTCACAGTGGGCATTTGCATGGGGAAGCTGGGTTCACTTAAAGTGGTAAACACCAGATGGACGTTGACAGGCAAGAGAAACTTTATCACCTTGAAGTTTTAAGCCCCGCAGATGTCACCCACAACAGAAAGGCGATGAGAAGGACAGAAAGGTTTTGTGCTGTCTTGCTTTAGAGAGAAGTAGGATAGAGGGACAGAGGATATAATAATAAGTTTGGTGTTGAACATGTCATGTTTAAGATATTTGAGGCATATGTTGCAATATCAAAAGGCAGTTATAACGATGGTTCAGAGGGGAAGAAAGATTTTAAAAGGTCTAGTTCTCTCAGGAAACAGGACATTTGGTCAGACAGATGGGACGTGGTAAAAGTTTTACAAGAGAAAATGCAGTCTGAGGACACAGATGACTGTCTTATTCCAGCTAGATGCCTCACAAACATGTAGCCTCAAAAAGAGGGTGAGAGAGGAAGACGGTGTCGGCAGGGCCCATAGGTGCCAGAAGCTACAACCCAAGGCACATCTTGGGATGGTGGTTAGGAGCATAAATAAAGAAGGCACCTTCATTATTTCCACTACTATGTGCCCAATCCTACCAATAGCCTAGCTAACTCAGCTTATAAATCCTTTTCTAAATAAATAAATTCTCTTCCACTCAGACTCCCCCAAAAAACCTTTTTGAAAAAAGGTAAATTAAATTAAAAACAACAGAAAAGTTGATAAATGAGCATGCTATGTAAGAAAAACCAAGGATTCCCAGAGGACAGTTTAGTCAGCAAGAGAAAGGACAGTGAATCATTTTGCTCAGATGCTGTGACATTTAAATTAAATGTTCTGTGACAACAGCATATTTAGAAAAAGCATAAAAAGAAGACACTAGTGGATGGGAAAAGAAGACTGCAGAGGGGCTCAGAAGGAACTCACTAGTCCAGACTGCATGTACCAGGCACAGATGGCTTGAAATGTTAAGGCAGAGCAGAGGCAACGCTGTTCAAACACGCCTGGCACTTTCCCCATGGTGTCCCCTGTGTGTTCCTGTTTCTTCATCTGCAAAGCTTAAGATTATTCATAAAATGAGAAGGCCCGAGTTTCACCCAATATCCTTT
The DNA here is from genome assembly GCF_000696425.1 of Galeopterus variegatus. Lineage (NCBI taxonomy): Eukaryota > Metazoa > Chordata > Mammalia > Dermoptera > Cynocephalidae > Galeopterus > Galeopterus variegatus. Next base: position 52,777 of record NW_007732582.1, on the reverse strand, counting down.
CCTCAAAGCTCTTGGCTGCCTGAAAGGATGGCTGATGTTGATAAGGAAGAGTTGTCTTGTGGTTTTTCAATTCGAAGAGGAGGTTCTTAAAACTGAGAGTCCTGTCATGCCAGGTGCAGCAGTTCCACCTTTATCATTCCCCACCTGGCCACAAGTCTCAGACAGGGTCCTCAGGTAAGTCTCCTTAATACTTCAGACCCTGTTCAGGCCACAGTTTTTCAATCTTAACACACCTTTTTCTTAAAAAAACCCATAACAAAACAAACCCACTTTATTCAGGTATGATTTATAAACCATACTCCCCTCTCCTTTTAAGTGTACATTTCAAGAATCTTTACTAAATTTATGCAATTGTGCAACCACCATCACAATCCAATTTTAGAACATTTCCATTGCTCCACGAAGATCTCTCATGCCCATTTGCAGTCGCTCCTCATTCCCACCCCCAGCCTCAGGCAACAACTAATCTACTTTCTGTCTCTATAGATTTCCCTTTTCTAGACATTTCATATAAGTGGAATCATACAGTATGTGGTCTGTTGTATCTGGCTTCTTGCACTTAGCATAGTTTCTTTGAGGTCCATGCATGAATTAGTACTGCATTCCTTTCACGGCTGAATAATATTCCATTACATGGATATAGCATATATTTTTTATTCATTCATCAGTTGATGGATATTTGAAATACTTTGGGGCAACTATTAATAATGCTTCTAGAAACATTTTTGTATAAGTCTTTATGTTGATGTATGTTTTCATTTTTCTTGGGTCATGTGGTAAATGTTTAAAAGAGACTGTTTTCCAAAGTTACCATTTTACACTCCTCCCAGCAGTGCATGAGAGTTCCAATTTCTTCACATCCTTGCTGACACTTGTTATTATCTGTCTTTTTGACTACAGTCATCCTAGAGGCTGTGAAATACATCCTAGAGGCTGTATTTCATTGTGGTTTTGATTTTCATAACTCTAATTATGCTGAGAATCTCTTCATGTGCTTATTGACCATTCATATATCTCCTTTAATGCCTCTTCAAATTTTTTTCATTTGTCAACCCTAAACATTTTCAAAATACAAATAGAAAATCATCCAAACTTAACTTGTAATAAGGATGAGCACGTGAGTCACACTGCAGAAATCAAGTTTCCCACATCCATTTCATACCCATGGTGAGAGGCAAGGCACCCCAACAAGCTTGTTTAATGAAGTTACTTTACACAAAATAACAGTAATTGATTCAGAACCTCAAAGAAAGCATTGGCTACAAACACTGGCTTCTCACTTTAATTTCTGGATCAGCCATAATTTCTATAGAATATGGAAAGAAAACAATATCTTGTGAAGAATGGAGGGCCTCTCACCACTTCTCAGAGGGCAAATGAAAGAGCAAAAATTAAAACACATGGAGAAGTTTTAGAAATAACTTCAAATACAGATATGTAGTCAACATGCTAACTTCTTATATAAATCCTTTCTTTTATTTTTTTTTTGGTGGCTGGCAGGTAAGTGGATACACACCCTTGACCTTGGTGTTCCCAGCAACATGCTCTCCTGAGTGAGCTAGCCAGCCAGCCTGAACTTCTTATACAAAGACATTGGCACAATCAAAGTATTGACTGGGTAAGAAGAAAGGAAACATAGATAAATTAAGATCTCTTAATCTAAGGCTTATTTTTCTTTTTAAAAATGTTAATTTAACACTTAATTTATTGTTTGGCATCACCATAATAACAGTATCTAAGAGACTCCCTGTAAGTAACAGAAAAATAGTCAGAGAGTCAAACAGATGAATGGAATAGAATACGGTCCAGAAATACACCAATACTGTGTGGTCAATTAATTTTGGCAAAGGTGTCAAAGCACTTCAACGGGTGTGATGGTTGCTTTTATGAGTCAACTTGATGGGGCTGAGTGATGCTCAGATAGCTAGTAAAATGTTATTTCTGGGTATGTCTGTGAAAGTGTCTCTGGAATAGATTAGCATTTGATTCAGACTGAGTAAAGAAGATTCATCCTCACCAATGTGGGCGGGCACCACCCAATCCTCTGAGGACCCAAATAGAACAAAAAAATTGTGAAGAAAAGTCAAACTCTCTCTCTTTCTTCTGAAGCTGGGACATCTATCTTCTCTGACCTTGGACATCGAAGCTCCTGGCTCTCAGGCCTTGAGACTCTGAGACTTACACCAACAGCCCCCTGGTTCTCAGGCCTTCAGACTTGGGCTGAATTTTACTCGGACCACTGGCTTTCCCAGTTCTCCAGAGTGCAGACAGCAGATGGCGGGACCTCACAGCCCCCGTAATTGTGTGAGCCAATTCCCATAACAAATAAATAACTAAATAAATATAATCTATTGGTTCTGTTTCTCTGGAGAATCCTGACTAACACAATGGGTACAAGGGCAGTCTTTTCAACAAAAGATGTTAGAAAAACTGGAAACCCACACAGAAAAATATGACTTGTGATCTGTCTCATACTATACGTAAGTTAATTTGAGATGGATCACAGACATAAATGTGAAAGCTAAAATTATAAAGCGTCTAGAAAAAGTATCGAAGAATATCTCTCCAATTCTAGGTAGCAAGAAAGCAGTAACTGGATGAATAAAAACTGGTAAATAGGCCTTAAAAAATTCTTAAATTTCTGCTCATCAAAACAAACTTAATAAAATGAGTAGAAAAACTACAGATGGGAAGAAAATATTTGCAATACATATACAAGGGTACTTCAAAATTTTTTGGAAAAATAGAATTAAAAGATAATACAAATCTTTCCATGAACTTTTAGATGTACCCTCTTATCTGACAAAGAACTTGTACTCAGAATAAATAAAGAATTACAACTTAATGATGAAAGACAAATAATCCAATAAAAAAACATGGGCAAAAGACTTGAACAGACACTTCACAAAGAAAGACCAATATGCACATGAAAAAAGACTTCAGTGTCATTAGTCATCAGGGAAATGCAAACTAAAATCACAATGCAATACTACTAAATGCTCACTAAAATAGCTAAAATTAAAAAGACTGATTATACTGAATGCCTGAATATAGAACAAACAGAACTTTCAACCATTGCTGGTGGGAGTGTAAAACGGTCAACCACTTTGGAAACCTGTCTGTTCTCATAAAGTTAAACATCCACCTATCCCATAACTCAGCAATTCCACTCCTAGATACCTAGCTAAGAGAAAAAGAAACATATATGCATAAAAAACCTCTCAAAAGAATATTCATAGCAGCTTTATTCATAATAGCCCAAATCTGGAAAAAGCACAAATGTCCACCAACAGGAGACTGAACAAACTGTGGTATATTCATACAATGCGATAATACTCAGCAATAAAAGGAACAAACTACTGACACATGCAACAACATGGACAAATCCAAAAACATTATGTGGAGAAATAAAAGAGCACATTCTATATTATGCCATTTTTATGAAATTCCAGAACAGGAAAAATTACTCTATGGTGTGTACCCCTGGGGTGGGGGGGACAACAGGAGACTGAACAAACTGTGGTATATTCATACAATGCGATAATACTCAGCAATAAAAGCAACAAACTACTGACACATGCAACAACATGGACAAATCCAAAAACATTATGTGGAGAAATAAAAGAGCACATTCTATATTATGCCATTTTTGTGAAATTCCAGAACAGGAAAAATTACTCTATGGTGTGTACCCCTGGGGTGGGGGGGGGAAATGGGCTAGGAAGCAGCAAAAGGGAAGGTTCTAGGTGCTGGAAGTGTCCTCTATCTTGATGGAATTGTCGATTACACAGGTGTATGCATTTGTCAAACTCAATGAATTGCAAATTTAAGATTTATGCATTTCACTGTATATAAAGTATACCTAAATAAATAAAAACAAAAACAAGGAGAAATACAACAGCACCATGCAGGTGGTGTGAACATATACCTATCAATCTACTGAGTTTAGACAGTGTTTGACACTTAATTCATATTATGGTTTTTGGGGTTTTTTTTGGCAGTTGGCCAGCATGGGGATCCAAATCCTTGACCTTGGTGTTATCAGCACCATGCTCTCCCAGGTGAGCTAACCAGCCAGCTTGCCACTTAATTAAAGCTCAATTAATGTTGGCTAAAATTACAACTATTATCTGTCACAACAAAGCCACTAGTTAAGTGCCATCCACATCGTTGTGCAAACATGAAATCTGACATTGAGGAAAAGTTTGAAATTGATATGCATCTGTATAACAAATTACCTAAAATCCAGTCATATTCCATCATCCTGTTACCTATCATAAAAATCCCATAATTTATTACATGCCACATCTAACTTACCCTGATTTGTTAATTTTTTCAAGTGCATCCTTAATTTGAAATAACAGACACTCCATATATAAATAAATTGGAAACGTAAGTAGTTAATTTGGTAGTTTCCCAAAGGAACAAAGCAGAATTTTTGTGGAGGGTTGTGACTTGTGGTTCTTGGTTTTGGCTCAAAAAAGTACCTGAGATGTCTGAGAAAACTGAAGCAGAATGTAGAACTCAGCAATGAAAAAAATGTAAACTCTTCCCAAATGAACATACCGCCTTGAGAGTAGTGACAGGAACAGAAGGGAACAATGATAATCATTTTGTTTCTCCCATAAAGGCCATTTTTTCAATAAATTAACCAAATATTTTTAAAGTACCTACTATGTGTCAGGTCACATGCTGGGCTCTAAGGAAAGGACAAAGGTAACTGCGGCTTCTGCTCTTAAAGAGAGCACTGTTAGGGGCCGGCCCGGTGGCGCACTGCTACAGCGCACCGCTTGGGAGCGCGGCGGCGCTCCCGCCGAGGGTTCGGATCCAACATACAGACTGGTTCCCGCTCACTGGCTGAGCGAGGTGCAGGCGTGACACTGAGGGTTGCGATCCCGTTGCCGGTCCCGGTCCGGTACGGGCGCGACACTGAGGGTTGCGATCCGTTGCCGGACATGAAAAAAGACAAAAAGGAAAAAAAAAAAAGAGAGAGCACTGTTAGGACAGTGTTCCTCAAACTTTTGGCCTCCAAGAACCACTAAACGGATTGCTATGAATTGACTGGTGTCCCTCAAAGTTCATGTATTAGAAGCTTAATCCCCACTGTAACTGTTGAGGGCGGGAAATCCTATTATGGTAATTGAAAGGTGGGGCCTTGAAGAGGTGATTAGATTATAGGATCATACCATAGTGAATGGATGAATGATGGTTGCCAGGGATGTGGTTCTAAGGACTTTAAAAGAAGAGCACAAGAGTCTCTCTCTCTCTCTGCTCTGCCATCTTCTGCCATGTGAGATTCTCACGTTGCTGTAAAGCCACCACCACAGAAGGCCCTTGTCATAAGTCTTCCCTGGACTTTGGACTTCCCAGCCTCTGAAACTGTAAGTAATAAATTTTGTTTTTTTACAAAGTACCCAGTTCCACGTATTTTGTTACAAGCAACAGAAACAGACTAATACATGGATATTGGTAGTATGTACAGTCTATCAATGTTAGGCCTGTTTTTAAAAGTCTAAAACTAAATTAACCATATTCTCTTAAAATTAATACTATTTTCACAAGACAACAGGGATGATTTTAATGTATGCCAATCCATTTGGTAATAGTCTCAAAGGGAGTTAGGTTTTTATTCTCTATGTTTACAAGTTAGAAAATCCTAACTCAGAGTAATAGGCTGTCAGTAGTGGCTGCACGTGTTGGCTGGCTGCACCAGATAGTTCGGGACCCAGAAGTAATGGAGTGATTCCTCACTACAAACTCCAGAGTTCTGTAAAATGTTAGGCTGGTGGACGTATCACACTCAAGTTCTGGAAAGCTGACAGTTTCAATTTGAGAAATCCCAGGAATGGATTCCTGATTCTATCTATCTATGATAACATTTAGCTTTTGGAAGTACTTCTGGTGTTTTGCTGCAGCATTTGGGTGTGGTTTGAAAATATGCCCAACAATTAGCCACTGACTTATTTCTCTGAAGAGTGGAGAAAAACAGCGAGGGCTAGGGATACTCCAAACTCTCAGTAACCAAACCCTTTGTCACAGTTCAATCTCAAAAGACACCAATCCCTTATTTCCAATGTAAAATAGTGACATTTTGGCTCTAAATAATAGATTCAGGCGAGGCAAGAAATAGGATATATTGCTGTGATACACCAGAGCAGACCATCTGAAAGAGAAGAAGTGTCTTTATTGACACTGCCAGTGAGTGCAGCCAGGCATTTACTATACACCACTTTTCCCTTCAAAATCCTGCATGAGCGCCCTTGCCTTCGGCAGCCAGCACACCTCGACACAGCGGCACAAGCCACCGGCTCCCTGAACTGCCTGCTGAACTCACTACCTGACATTTGATCACGTTTTTTTTGTTACTTCCTGAAGCACCCATTCAAGGATAGGAAGCACGTTGCTACCTGCTGCCTGCTCTCTGCTGGGAAGGTCATATGTGGGATGACACTCTGCTGTGACTTCATCACTTGGGGGTCCAATATACACCTCAGTTTAACATGTTGACAACGGAACACTGACCTCTCCTGCTGGAGCTGCTCCAGCCCCGTCTTCCCTGTTACACTTGATTGTACTTGTAGCATGAATTGGGTTGAAGAGTTTCATCGATACCCATATCAACATCCTTCCTCGTTGCATCCATAATAGGTGCTCCAACTTCTGTCTTCATCATAGCTAAAAAAATAACCCTAAAGTAGAAAAAAAAAAATCTGCTTCCTGTTGCATGGTTCTGTAACACAAAGTTACCATGTCCATTTCCCTCACACATTTACTCCAGGATTGCTGAATGCCCGTGTCCTGGGCAAGTGTGAAAATCATGACTTAGCCAGAGCCAAGCATCGTCATCAACAGGATGACAAATTTTATTGTTAATTCGTCCTCACAAGGTGTGAAGAATTGCTCCCCAAAAGTTCTTTTTTCCAAAAAATGTATGGTCTAAATGGAATGAAATATCTAAAATTTAGATACAGTAATAAAGGTAATTCTATTTAATATTATAAATGCTAGTTCAACAAATCATTGTACAAATGTTGGAATTATGATATAATCTGATCTCTATCATCCAACCTTATATTACTTACATTTTCATAAGTATTTGTTGACTTGAAAAGAATGTTTTTCCTAAAGTTAACTAGCTAATATAATATACTCTCTTAATTCATATTAACTCTTAATCTATTTCCCTGTTATTTTTGAGTTCAACCCAAAATGGTTAAAATAAAATACATAATAAAATACACAAAATTAACATATTTTTCAAAGTCAACATTAATATTGCAGCACTGTACTCTTGTATATACAAGAAGTATAATATACATTTATACTTCAGCTGGGTAGTGGAATGTAAATAAAGTAAGCACATAAGAGCTTCACTTCATGATGCATCTGGAATGTCCACCTACACTGGAAAGTAAATATACAGAAACTGACAATAAATCCAAATGGCACGCTACTTTGCTCACGTTGCTGCTGTTATTACACTGACTGGTGGTCACCCAGCACAATTATGTGATGACTGAGGATGCATAAACCCAAGGGGTGGAACTCAAATAGAGATCCAGCAGGGGAGCACACAGGAAGAGAGTATCTCTTTCCTCTGCAGAGTTCTACAGAATATGAAAATTTATAGAATAAGTCTCCTTTCTCCAGAGGCCTTTGGGAATAAATAGACACTTCTGCAGAGATTTATAGCTCCTGTGCCTAGAAGCAGATGGATGGACTAGTTAATCCATTCATTCATAGATTCATCCTTTCACTCAACTACTATTCCATGTAGCTACTAGGAGAATGAACAACTAAAACAAGGGCATTGTCCTCAAGAGCTTTATAATTTAGTAGGGGAGACAGATCAGTAAACAGATGATTATAATACTGTGTGATCAATACTGCAATAATGATACCTGGAGTCTATGGGAAAACAAAGGAAGTAGACGTCTAGCCAGCCCTGGGGGATAGAAAGCTGATCAAGAAGACTGCCTAGTGATTCCTTTCTGACTTAATAATTCTATGATTTATTTTTATTTTTTAAATATAGTTTTGTTATTTTCTGATGTTGCAATTAAGATTTATAAATAAAACAATATATGCATAGCTAAGATTTATAGGGATAAATATATATATCTAAGATTTATGGGAAATAATAAAACAAGTTCAATAAAACTATAATATAATAATGAAAATAAGCATAGTGGGCATCTCTTGGAGTAGCTGCCTGGCTCCTCGTAATTTCCTTGCTTTAGAAGAAAAAGACTTGTTTTATCACATACTTATGTATCCCCAAACAATACATGTTCACTAAAGCACAACTCCCATCAGCTTGACGACTGTGCCAGCTCCCTCCCCAAATGGCAGTTGTTTTGGGGTATCTCCAGGGGACATCTACATAGGCCCACAAAGCAATCTGGCTTCCTAGTGATAGTGTTTACCACGTCTTTTCTCTTTTACTTCTAGAAAACAATTTGGCACTTTCTCAAAAGGCTAAACAAAGAATTACCATATGATCCAGCAATTCCATTCTTAAGTATATACCCAAAGGAATTAAAAGCACCAATGTTGATGGCAGCATTATTCAAAATGTTCAAAATAGCCAAAAGGTAGAAACAACCCAAGTGTCCATCAACAGATGATTGTATAAACAAAATGTCCCTGCCCATGGACGTGCCCTCAAAGTCCCCTGAATGGACCCATGAAGAGGAAGTCTCTGTTTCGAGGCTGCTCTTTCCTGATGCTCCTAAGATCTCCATCCCCAAAGGCTGCAGAGAGTTGTGAAAGGAGGTGATGAAAACAGCTTCCTCCCAACTCTGCCCCACAGTGTCAGCAGGAACCTATGGCAACATCAACCACAAAAACAGACCCTTTGGCGCCTCCCCTCTCCACACCTCCACAGCATCTCTCAACGGTCGAAAACCAAACAAACCAAACATAAAGAAGCAAAGAAGCAAAGAAACAAACCAACACTACCCCCTCACTGCAGAAGCTAACCTGCATCCCTGAACAAGGCCTTCCCATTCATAAACATGATGGACAAGAAGCCTCAGGGACTTTGCTTACTGCCACATACTGAGTCATCTGCACTCAGAGTAGTACTAACCTCCTAATTTCTCCGAGAACCATCAATGGGGAGACATATTGCATCACTCAGTTTTCAGCTCAAACATTACCTCTCGGTGTCAGTCTCCATTACATCAGCCAGCTTCACTGTCTTCCTGGTAACAGTTCCCATCCCGTACCTGTCTAATTCATTGTTTCTCTCCCCTTCTAGAATGTCAGCGCCATTAGTGCAGGAACCTTCAATGCTGTATTCCCAGAATATAAAACAGAGACTGACATATAATAAATGTGCAATATTTCATAAATATTCCACGAATGAATAATAATTAGTGTTTACCACATGCTAGGCACTGTTCTTAATGCCATACACGCAATAACTAATCTAATTCCCAAAGCTCTCGTATGAAGTAGAGAGTATTATCACCCACATTTTATAGATGAGGAAACTGAGGGACAGAGAAGTTAAGTTACAAGCCCAAGGTCATACAGCCAGTGAGTAATTGTTTTGGTAATCTACTGCTGCATAACAAACCACTCCAAAATTTAGTGGCTTAAAACAACAATGCACTCTTATTTCTTACAGTTCTGTGGGTGCACTGGTATGAGCTGGATGGTTCTAGCTTGAATTCTCTCATGCAATTAATATCAGTTAGCAGTGGGGGCTTGAGTCATCTGAAGGCTTACCTGGGCTGGTCCTCCAAGATAACTTCTTCACTCACATGTCAGGCATCTCAGCTGGGAAGACTGGAACCGCTGGGGACTGACTGAGCATCTCTTTCTTTCCACAAAACCTCTCTACATGGCTAGCTTGGGCTTCTTCATAGCAAGGTGGTCCTTACATGGCAGCTAGCTTCCCCCAGGGTTCATGTTTTAATAGAGTAAGGCAGAAGCTGCAAGACTTCTTTTTCCCCATTCCCAGAAGTCATGCAGTCTCACTTCTGCCTCATTCTGTTTGTTTCACAGGGCCAGCACAGATTCAATGATGGGGCATACTAGAAAAAGGCATGAACACCAGGACGTGTGGTTACTGGGGGGTCATTTTTGGAGACACCACCACGGTGGTGGAGCTGGTATTTGAACCTAGGCAGTTTGGCTCCAGAAACTACACTCTTAGAAACTACACTTTTAACCACTGTATCATAGTGTGTCTCTGTTAGGAGTAAATGAATACATTGTTTACTTAATTTGTATAGCCAGAGGGACCTACTCTATTGATAAAGTCTCCATCTCTAAAGATAGAAAATTATTTGCAATTTCTGACAATCCTTTCTCTGCTTCTATACACCTTAGTTTCAAAAGTCAAGGGGCGCTCTCAGTTGGTACTGTGGTGGGAGGTGTCAGGTTGAAGTAGGGAGGGTTTGGAAGTACTTTTGTGGACAAAGTCTTATGAAAGATCATATTTTAAATGAAGAAAGAACATAGTGAACAGGAATGGGTATTTCCAATGGGCACTCGCCATGCCCCAAAGGGATTAACATCCAGCTTCAAACAGATTGGCTTGTAGACAAGTCCTACACAAACACCACACTTTCTTGCCTTATTACAGCCTTGGAAGAGAGGTTTAAAAAAATCAACATCACCTCCATTTATTCAGTGCCTGCCTGTGCCAACCACTGTGCCAAGGCCCTTTCATCTATTACCTCCTTCAATCCTCAAATCGACCTTACAAGGCAGGTCTGCCCATTATATCCAGCATACCAACTTCATAAAGTTCCGGAAACTTCATCGCACACCTGGCAAATGGCTGAACAGGGATTCGAAAACATGTCAGTGTGACTTTCCAACGCCCGTTCTTCTAGTCACTGAGCAATGCTACGTGTACAATCCTCCACAGTGATCTCTGTCACTCTGTGCTACTATTTTTCGTTTCTGGGACAACGCCCTCACTAGTGAGAGCTTCTTCACCCTCCCCCCCGGTCCCATTTAGGAATGTGATTTTCCAGTCATCGTAGTCCCTATGCCCAATCCAGAACTGATCTATAGTAGGTACTTTACAAACAGTTTTAATAAATTAATGAATTACAATTTCATCAGAGGTCACCTGTAGCCCAAGGATTTTAGAAGGTCTGTGTCTAGCAATCAAAGCCCTATCATTCATTTCTAGGAGCATCAGCAGCAGCAGTAAAATTGCCACTGGCTTCCCCGTGTGTCTCTCTTTGTCAGTCTGGCCCATGTAAAAGCCCATCTCTGACTCAATGGTCTCTCCCTCTCTTCACATTTTGGAAAACACTATTTTATTATATGCAGTCCTCAGGAGTGTGTTGGGGGTGAGGTGGTGAAAGAGAGGTGATATTTAGTGGCGGGGCTTGTGTTTTGGGCAACTTTAAATCCAACTCCCCACTTCTCTGTGGGTGTTCCATTTATTTTTGGATGTTTATATTGGTTTTCCAAAGACTTGGCACACTTTCACGATGTAACAAATAATGTATCTGAAGAAAATATTTCTTTTCTCCAAAATTCCTAGTGTAAGAAATTCAAGAGTACCCCAAAGTGCTATTACCACTGTTATAAAGGTGCTAAATTATAAAGTGCAACTGTATAAGTTGAGGGAAGTGACAATATTTTTCATAGGCTCAAGGAACAATAATCGTACACTTAACACTTCTCTGTGCAGGGAACATGGGACAGCGACTACCCACAGGAGCACTTCTCCTGACTCTAAGGAGAACAATGTGGGGAAAAAGAAAACCCTTAGAATTAGGAGCCCTCTAAATGTTTCTCTGGTCTCCAGAATAAAGCAACCAACAAATGAGACCACTCTTTTTTATTGTCAGTACCCGATAGATTTTAGGAAATTCACAAATTTATGAAACAATTCAAATTTGCCCATAATCTCACATCATAAATTGAACTTGGGGGTTGGGGGAGGGGGCTGGCCAGTTAGCTGTCTTGGTTAGAGCACATAGGTGATAACACCAAGGTCAAGGGTTCGGATCCCCTTACCGGCCAGCTGCCAAAAAAGAAAAAGGAAAAAACAATAAATAATAAAATAAATAAATGATTGAACTCTGGAGGTGTGCAAAGTATGTGAAAGTATTTCATTAGTCTTTCTAGTTTTATTCTTTAAAATCCTGTCTAGGTGTTTTACTTCTCTTAAATGCCTTCTTAATTTACACTGCTTTTTGAAAATGTGTTATCTTTGTTTTCTATTATTATAGTGATGTTTCAGAAAATAATAATGGTTTTGGTCATGAAAATATTATTAAAGAGAATCCCTTTCAGGAAAAAAAAAAAAACAAAACACCCAACGAAGGCTTCACTTTTATGTTTTCTCATTTTCTCCTCCACTCATTAAACCCTTTCTAGGGCACCTGCCTGAACACAGCACTAAAAATACAGGCAGTACAAATAAGCATATTCACAAAATATCAGGTTTTCAATCAATTAAAAACATACTTGATTTTCATGTGAAAGAGCAAAGGAAAACAAAAAACAAGCAACAGAAGCTCTCAAAAGCAAGCAGAAAACTAAACAAATTTAGAAAAATTGGACTGAGGCCCCAGTGGGAAAACGTCACCTACTTGTTTACTTATTTAGGATTTATATTTGCTCTGCTTCCCAAAAGGATTTAAGGCAACATGGAAAACTTTTTAATTCTTCTAGTATCTTATCAACTGATATCTAATTGGAATATTTATGTGCCATAAGAATCATAAAGTTTCTGAATTATACTTTCTTGATTAAAAAACAAAATAAAAAACCCAGCTGCAATGCTCTTATCCCATTCATGTAGCTCTCAGGCTTGGATATGCAGACATTCTCTGCTAATTAACCCATTGTTACCATCCATAGGTATAAATAACATTAACTCAACGTTGGGTTAAATTAGTACTCAGGCAGTTGAAATAACTGAGCCTAGTAAAACAAATGCCTATGTACATTAAACAAAAAACAAAACCAAAAACTATAGTTAAGACTGGAATTTAAGTCTCTATATAATTCTAAATCCTACGTGCAGGAAATATGTGTTTAAGGCCAAAATTCCATTCCCCTATCTATCAGGCTGTGGTTACATCAGGCAAATAATAGTTACAGTAATTTTAGAACCCTTGCCATACCCTTAAGTATAATTAACTGACTTAAATGTTGAGTTCCCACTGAAATTCACTATTTGTTATCTCAAATTATATACCTACCACTGATCTTACTACAACATTACTATATGTTTCAATTTTCACACAACCCCATGCCCATCACTACTGACTTATATTCTCATAAAGGCATATAAAAGTTTCTGCAAAGACATAAATCCTAATCACATTTTAAATCTACTAGTTCTTTAAACCAAATGTGAATGCCATTTAAATTCAATCAGGCTTCTGGAGGATGGATTCAGTATGATGACTTTAACATATATAAGTTAGAAAATTACACCCAAGGCAATGGTACAGGAATGCCTTTGCATAATTGTTTATCAGGCATATTTGGAAATATCAAGGCACATGTAAAATAGTCCTATAAAGTCAAACAAAGCCTTAAAAAGGATACTAACAATTTCTCAAGTCTTAGAGTATCACAGTTGTACAGCAAGTCATAACATCTTTTACTCTTTTCATGGAGCAATAACTATTCTCATTTTAAATAATCTAAGACCTTCAATAATTTTTTAAAATGTAAATAAGCCTTATTTCAAATTATCAATACTTAAAACTAATTACAGTTGGTGTCAAGTAATTTATACACATAACTTTACTGATTCTCTTGTCTAACTACTCCCTACCAGATTATAAACTCCCTGAGGACAGAAAGTATGCCTTGTCTTTCTAAGCACAGGGCCCAATCCAATCAATGCCTACTACATAGTACATGCTCAATAAATGTTGATGAACATTTTATTTATTTGATAAGTAAGTGCATAAGAGAATAATTATATCACTGAGTCAGAAAATGTTCTGCTAGTCTTTCCATGCCATTTACAAGAATGATGATATTAAGTGAGATACAAGTTCTTTAGACCTCCGCTTTCCCACTCGTGAAATGAGCATACTAACACCTGTCCCAACAACCTCAGAAAATTGGATGCAAATGAAATAAAATAATTCAATATATTTGAAGGTATGGTAAAAATCACACATTATTATTTCAGTTCCATGACTTATATAACAACAAGTATATTTCATTTCAGCTAGATAGAAATTGGTAGTTATAAAAATGACAGTACTGCATTACCTGGGGAAGCTGAAGATCTTTTTACATAAGATAATTTATGCCTTTTGTCCTCTGCATGAAGTAGTTGAGCAAGGAAAAATGTGCCACATACTTTCAGCTTAAGTGGGATTGGTTCTACCCATTGCCAAATTCTCCTCCCATTTCTGGCAAAGGTCAGTGACTCTCTGACCCTGCCACATCATTACTTGAAAGTTAAAGGGACAAAAAGTTGTTTTCTATGTGGACCTCCAGTATCAAATTTTAAACTGCTCAAATTCTTTCTGATTTTTCCCAAGCCAGATTTATGCTGAAAACAATAACTGAAACCTTAAACAATTGGCTCATTTCAGTACCTTTAAAATCTTTCTGGAAATAAAGAGGGGATTATAAATAATAAATAAAAGACTTGTACTTTCAATAATGATTTATAGCAATACAATCACATACATAGATTTCTTCATTATAAAAACTGATCTGTGAATTATGCCCAGCTTTAAATCTAAGAAGAACATCATTCTCACTGATCTCTGCACAACAACTGGTGTTTTGGTTAGATAATAACAGCAACTGCCTTACACATTCTGTTGTAATATTTGGTTTTAAGTTTGGGAACCAATTTTAAGTAACAATTCCTGTATACCTGCTCAAGGAGAGTTCCCAGAAGGTTCTAGTTTTCAAGTTTCCTCTAATTTGCAGTTGCTATATGCAAGGGTCAGCTGGTCCCTCAGCCATCCATACTATACGAAGCCCAAGTGAAACTCTGAATAGAGTTGCTCTCACAAGATATTATTTTGCTAATGTCTATTTTTCTTTAAAAAAAATAAAACATAT
>NW_007732582.1:21839-37737 GCF_000696425.1 Galeopterus variegatus | reverse complement strand
ACGGGCGCGACACTGAGGGTTGCGATCCGTTGCCGGACATGAAAAAAGACAAAAAGGAAAAAAAAAAAAGAGAGAGCACTGTTAGGACAGTGTTCCTCAAACTTTTGGCCTCCAAGAACCACTAAACGGATTGCTATGAATTGACTGGTGTCCCTCAAAGTTCATGTATTAGAAGCTTAATCCCCACTGTAACTGTTGAGGGCGGGAAATCCTATTATGGTAATTGAAAGGTGGGGCCTTGAAGAGGTGATTAGATTATAGGATCATACCATAGTGAATGGATGAATGATGGTTGCCAGGGATGTGGTTCTAAGGACTTTAAAAGAAGAGCACAAGAGTCTCTCTCTCTCTCTGCTCTGCCATCTTCTGCCATGTGAGATTCTCACGTTGCTGTAAAGCCACCACCACAGAAGGCCCTTGTCATAAGTCTTCCCTGGACTTTGGACTTCCCAGCCTCTGAAACTGTAAGTAATAAATTTTGTTTTTTTACAAAGTACCCAGTTCCACGTATTTTGTTACAAGCAACAGAAACAGACTAATACATGGATATTGGTAGTATGTACAGTCTATCAATGTTAGGCCTGTTTTTAAAAGTCTAAAACTAAATTAACCATATTCTCTTAAAATTAATACTATTTTCACAAGACAACAGGGATGATTTTAATGTATGCCAATCCATTTGGTAATAGTCTCAAAGGGAGTTAGGTTTTTATTCTCTATGTTTACAAGTTAGAAAATCCTAACTCAGAGTAATAGGCTGTCAGTAGTGGCTGCACGTGTTGGCTGGCTGCACCAGATAGTTCGGGACCCAGAAGTAATGGAGTGATTCCTCACTACAAACTCCAGAGTTCTGTAAAATGTTAGGCTGGTGGACGTATCACACTCAAGTTCTGGAAAGCTGACAGTTTCAATTTGAGAAATCCCAGGAATGGATTCCTGATTCTATCTATCTATGATAACATTTAGCTTTTGGAAGTACTTCTGGTGTTTTGCTGCAGCATTTGGGTGTGGTTTGAAAATATGCCCAACAATTAGCCACTGACTTATTTCTCTGAAGAGTGGAGAAAAACAGCGAGGGCTAGGGATACTCCAAACTCTCAGTAACCAAACCCTTTGTCACAGTTCAATCTCAAAAGACACCAATCCCTTATTTCCAATGTAAAATAGTGACATTTTGGCTCTAAATAATAGATTCAGGCGAGGCAAGAAATAGGATATATTGCTGTGATACACCAGAGCAGACCATCTGAAAGAGAAGAAGTGTCTTTATTGACACTGCCAGTGAGTGCAGCCAGGCATTTACTATACACCACTTTTCCCTTCAAAATCCTGCATGAGCGCCCTTGCCTTCGGCAGCCAGCACACCTCGACACAGCGGCACAAGCCACCGGCTCCCTGAACTGCCTGCTGAACTCACTACCTGACATTTGATCACGTTTTTTTTGTTACTTCCTGAAGCACCCATTCAAGGATAGGAAGCACGTTGCTACCTGCTGCCTGCTCTCTGCTGGGAAGGTCATATGTGGGATGACACTCTGCTGTGACTTCATCACTTGGGGGTCCAATATACACCTCAGTTTAACATGTTGACAACGGAACACTGACCTCTCCTGCTGGAGCTGCTCCAGCCCCGTCTTCCCTGTTACACTTGATTGTACTTGTAGCATGAATTGGGTTGAAGAGTTTCATCGATACCCATATCAACATCCTTCCTCGTTGCATCCATAATAGGTGCTCCAACTTCTGTCTTCATCATAGCTAAAAAAATAACCCTAAAGTAGAAAAAAAAAAATCTGCTTCCTGTTGCATGGTTCTGTAACACAAAGTTACCATGTCCATTTCCCTCACACATTTACTCCAGGATTGCTGAATGCCCGTGTCCTGGGCAAGTGTGAAAATCATGACTTAGCCAGAGCCAAGCATCGTCATCAACAGGATGACAAATTTTATTGTTAATTCGTCCTCACAAGGTGTGAAGAATTGCTCCCCAAAAGTTCTTTTTTCCAAAAAATGTATGGTCTAAATGGAATGAAATATCTAAAATTTAGATACAGTAATAAAGGTAATTCTATTTAATATTATAAATGCTAGTTCAACAAATCATTGTACAAATGTTGGAATTATGATATAATCTGATCTCTATCATCCAACCTTATATTACTTACATTTTCATAAGTATTTGTTGACTTGAAAAGAATGTTTTTCCTAAAGTTAACTAGCTAATATAATATACTCTCTTAATTCATATTAACTCTTAGTCTATTTCCCTGTTATTTTTGAGTTCAACCCAAAATGGTTAAAATAAAATACATAATAAAATACACAAAATTAACGAATGTTTTTCCTAAAGTTAACTAGCTAATATAATATACTCTCTTAATTCATATTAACTCTTAATCTATTTCCCTGTTATTTTTGAGTTCAACCCAAAATGGTTAAAATAAAATACATAATAAAATACACAAAATTAACATATTTTTCAAAGTCAACATTAATATTGCAGCACTGTACTCTTGTATATACAAGAAGTATAATATACATTTATACTTCAGCTGGGTAGTGGAATGTAAATAAAGTAAGCACATAAGAGCTTCACTTCATGATGCATCTGGAATGTCCACCTACACTGGAAAGTAAATATACAGAAACTGACAATAAATCCAAATGGCACGCTACTTTGCTCACGTTGCTGCTGTTATTACACTGACTGGTGGTCACCCAGGAATGTAAATAAAGTAAGCACATAAGAGCTTCACTTCATGATGCATCTGGAATGTCCACCTATACTGGAAAGTAAATATACAGAAACTGACATTAAATCCAAATGGCACGCTACTTTGCTCACGTTGCTGCTGTTATTACACTGACTGGTGGTCACCCAGCACAATTATGTGATGACTGAGGATGCATAAACCCAAGGGGTGGAACTCAAATAGAGATCCAGCAGGGGAGCACACAGGAAGAGAGTATCTCTTTCCTCTGCAGAGTTCTACAGAATATGAAAATTTATAGAATAAGTCTCCTTTCTCCAGAGGCCTTTGGGAATAAATAGACACTTCTGCAGAGATTTATAGCTCCTGTGCCTAGAAGCAGATGGATGGACTAGTTAATCCATTCATTCATAGATTCATCCTTTCACTCAACTACTATTCCATGTAGCTACTAGGAGAATGAACAACTAAAACAAGGGCATTGTCCTCAAGAGCTTTATAATTTAGTAGGGGAGACAGATCAGTAAACAGATGATTATAATACTGTGTGATCAATACTGCAATAATGATACCTGGAGTCTATGGGAAAACAAAGGAAGTAGACGTCTAGCCAGCCCTGGGGGATAGAAAGCTGATCAAGAAGACTGCCTAGTGATTCCTTTCTGACTTAATAATTCTATGATTTATTTTTATTTTTTAAATATAGTTTTGTTATTTTCTGATGTTGCAATTAAGATTTATAAATAAAACAATATATGCATAGCTAAGATTTATAGGGATAAATATATATATCTAAGATTTATGGGAAATAATAAAACAAGTTCAATAAAACTATAATATAATAATGAAAATAAGCATAGTGGGCATCTCTTGGAGTAGCTGCCTGGCTCCTCGTAATTTCCTTGCTTTAGAAGAAAAAGACTTGTTTTATCACATACTTATGTATCCCCAAACAATACATGTTCACTAAAGCACAACTCCCATCAGCTTGACGACTGTGCCAGCTCCCTCCCCAAATGGCAGTTGTTTTGGGGTATCTCCAGGGGACATCTACATAGGCCCACAAAGCAATCTGGCTTCCTAGTGATAGTGTTTACCACGTCTTTTCTCTTTTACTTCTAGAAAACAATTTGGCACTTTCTCAAAAGGCTAAACAAAGAATTACCATATGATCCAGCAATTCCATTCTTAAGTATATACCCAAAGGAATTAAAAGCACCAATGTTGATGGCAGCATTATTCAAAATGTTCAAAATAGCCAAAAGGTAGAAACAACCCAAGTGTCCATCAACAGATGATTGTATAAACAAAATGTCCCTGCCCATGGACGTGCCCTCAAAGTCCCCTGAATGGACCCATGAAGAGGAAGTCTCTGTTTCGAGGCTGCTCTTTCCTGATGCTCCTAAGATCTCCATCCCCAAAGGCTGCAGAGAGTTGTGAAAGGAGGTGATGAAAACAGCTTCCTCCCAACTCTGCCCCACAGTGTCAGCAGGAACCTATGGCAACATCAACCACAAAAACAGACCCTTTGGCGCCTCCCCTCTCCACACCTCCACAGCATCTCTCAACGGTCGAAAACCAAACAAACCAAACATAAAGAAGCAAAGAAGCAAAGAAACAAACCAACACTACCCCCTCACTGCAGAAGCTAACCTGCATCCCTGAACAAGGCCTTCCCATTCATAAACATGATGGACAAGAAGCCTCAGGGACTTTGCTTACTGCCACATACTGAGTCATCTGCACTCAGAGTAGTACTAACCTCCTAATTTCTCCGAGAACCATCAATGGGGAGACATATTGCATCACTCAGTTTTCAGCTCAAACATTACCTCTCGGTGTCAGTCTCCATTACATCAGCCAGCTTCACTGTCTTCCTGGTAACAGTTCCCATCCCGTACCTGTCTAATTCATTGTTTCTCTCCCCTTCTAGAATGTCAGCGCCATTAGTGCAGGAACCTTCAATGCTGTATTCCCAGAATATAAAACAGAGACTGACATATAATAAATGTGCAATATTTCATAAATATTCCACGAATGAATAATAATTAGTGTTTACCACATGCTAGGCACTGTTCTTAATGCCATACACGCAATAACTAATCTAATTCCCAAAGCTCTCGTATGAAGTAGAGAGTATTATCACCCACATTTTATAGATGAGGAAACTGAGGGACAGAGAAGTTAAGTTACAAGCCCAAGGTCATACAGCCAGTGAGTAATTGTTTTGGTAATCTACTGCTGCATAACAAACCACTCCAAAATTTAGTGGCTTAAAACAACAATGCACTCTTATTTCTTACAGTTCTGTGGGTGCACTGGTATGAGCTGGATGGTTCTAGCTTGAATTCTCTCATGCAATTAATATCAGTTAGCAGTGGGGGCTTGAGTCATCTGAAGGCTTACCTGGGCTGGTCCTCCAAGATAACTTCTTCACTCACATGTCAGGCATCTCAGCTGGGAAGACTGGAACCGCTGGGGACTGACTGAGCATCTCTTTCTTTCCACAAAACCTCTCTACATGGCTAGCTTGGGCTTCTTCATAGCAAGGTGGTCCTTACATGGCAGCTAGCTTCCCCCAGGGTTCATGTTTTAATAGAGTAAGGCAGAAGCTGCAAGACTTCTTTTTCCCCATTCCCAGAAGTCATGCAGTCTCACTTCTGCCTCATTCTGTTTGTTTCACAGGGCCAGCACAGATTCAATGATGGGGCATACTAGAAAAAGGCATGAACACCAGGACGTGTGGTTACTGGGGGGTCATTTTTGGAGACACCACCACGGTGGTGGAGCTGGTATTTGAACCTAGGCAGTTTGGCTCCAGAAACTACACTCTTAGAAACTACACTTTTAACCACTGTATCATAGTGTGTCTCTGTTAGGAGTAAATGAATACATTGTTTACTTAATTTGTATAGCCAGAGGGACCTACTCTATTGATAAAGTCTCCATCTCTAAAGATAGAAAATTATTTGCAATTTCTGACAATCCTTTCTCTGCTTCTATACACCTTAGTTTCAAAAGTCAAGGGGCGCTCTCAGTTGGTACTGTGGTGGGAGGTGTCAGGTTGAAGTAGGGAGGGTTTGGAAGTACTTTTGTGGACAAAGTCTTATGAAAGATCATATTTTAAATGAAGAAAGAACATAGTGAACAGGAATGGGTATTTCCAATGGGCACTCGCCATGCCCCAAAGGGATTAACATCCAGCTTCAAACAGATTGGCTTGTAGACAAGTCCTACACAAACACCACACTTTCTTGCCTTACTACAGCCTTGGAAGAGAGGTTTAAAAAAATCAACATCACCTCCATTTATTCAGCCCAGCTTCAAACAGATTGGCTTGTAGACAAGTCCTACACAAACACCACACTTTCTTGCCTTATTACAGCCTTGGAAGAGAGGTTTAAAAAAATCAACATCACCTCCATTTATTCAGTGCCTGCCTGTGCCAACCACTGTGCCAAGGCCCTTTCATCTATTACCTCCTTCAATCCTCAAATCGACCTTACAAGGCAGGTCTGCCCATTATATCCAGCATACCAACTTCATAAAGTTCCGGAAACTTCATCGCACACCTGGCAAATGGCTGAACAGGGATTCGAAAACATGTCAGTGTGACTTTCCAACGCCCGTTCTTCTAGTCACTGAGCAATGCTACGTGTACAATCCTCCACAGTGATCTCTGTCACTCTGTGCTACTATTTTTCGTTTCTGGGACAACGCCCTCACTAGTGAGAGCTTCTTCACCCTCCCCCCCGGTCCCATTTAGGAATGTGATTTTCCAGTCATCGTAGTCCCTATGCCCAATCCAGAACTGATCTATAGTAGGTACTTTACAAACAGTTTTAATAAATTAATGAATTACAATTTCATCAGAGGTCACCTGTAGCCCAAGGATTTTAGAAGGTCTGTGTCTAGCAATCAAAGCCCTATCATTCATTTCTAGGAGCATCAGCAGCAGCAGTAAAATTGCCACTGGCTTCCCCGTGTGTCTCTCTTTGTCAGTCTGGCCCATGTAAAAGCCCATCTCTGACTCAATGGTCTCTCCCTCTCTTCACATTTTGGAAAACACTATTTTATTATATGCAGTCCTCAGGAGTGTGTTGGGGGTGAGGTGGTGAAAGAGAGGTGATATTTAGTGGCGGGGCTTGTGTTTTGGGCAACTTTAAATCCAACTCCCCACTTCTCTGTGGGTGTTCCATTTATTTTTGGATGTTTATATTGGTTTTCCAAAGACTTGGCACACTTTCACGATGTAACAAATAATGTATCTGAAGAAAATATTTCTTTTCTCCAAAATTCCTAGTGTAAGAAATTCAAGAGTACCCCAAAGTGCTATTACCACTGTTATAAAGGTGCTAAATTATAAAGTGCAACTGTATAAGTTGAGGGAAGTGACAATATTTTTCATAGGCTCAAGGAACAATAATCGTACACTTAACACTTCTCTGTGCAGGGAACATGGGACAGCGACTACCCACAGGAGCACTTCTCCTGACTCTAAGGAGAACAATGTGGGGAAAAAGAAAACCCTTAGAATTAGGAGCCCTCTAAATGTTTCTCTGGTCTCCAGAATAAAGCAACCAACAAATGAGACCACTCTTTTTTATTGTCAGTACCCGATAGATTTTAGGAAATTCACAAATTTATGAAACAATTCAAATTTGCCCATAATCTCACATCATAAATTGAACTTGGGGGTTGGGGGAGGGGGCTGGCCAGTTAGCTGTCTTGGTTAGAGCACATAGGTGATAACACCAAGGTCAAGGGTTCGGATCCCCTTACCGGCCAGCTGCCAAAAAAGAAAAAGGAAAAAACAATAAATAATAAAATAAATAAATGATTGAACTCTGGAGGTGTGCAAAGTATGTGAAAGTATTTCATTAGTCTTTCTAGTTTTATTCTTTAAAATCCTGTCTAGGTGTTTTACTTCTCTTAAATGCCTTCTTAATTTACACTGCTTTTTGAAAATGTGTTATCTTTGTTTTCTATTATTATAGTGATGTTTCAGAAAATAATAATGGTTTTGGTCATGAAAATATTATTAAAGAGAATCCCTTTCAGGAAAAAAAAAAAAACAAAACACCCAACGAAGGCTTCACTTTTATGTTTTCTCATTTTCTCCTCCACTCATTAAACCCTTTCTAGGGCACCTGCCTGAACACAGCACTAAAAATACAGGCAGTACAAATAAGCATATTCACAAAATATCAGGTTTTCAATCAATTAAAAACATACTTGATTTTCATGTGAAAGAGCAAAGGAAAACAAAAAACAAGCAACAGAAGCTCTCAAAAGCAAGCAGAAAACTAAACAAATTTAGAAAAATTGGACTGAGGCCCCAGTGGGAAAACGTCACCTACTTGTTTACTTATTTAGGATTTATATTTGCTCTGCTTCCCAAAAGGATTTAAGGCAACATGGAAAACTTTTTAATTCTTCTAGTATCTTATCAACTGATATCTAATTGGAATATTTATGTGCCATAAGAATCATAAAGTTTCTGAATTATACTTTCTTGATTAAAAAACAAAATAAAAAACCCAGCTGCAATGCTCTTATCCCATTCATGTAGCTCTCAGGCTTGGATATGCAGACATTCTCTGCTAATTAACCCATTGTTACCATCCATAGGTATAAATAACATTAACTCAACGTTGGGTTAAATTAGTACTCAGGCAGTTGAAATAACTGAGCCTAGTAAAACAAATGCCTATGTACATTAAACAAAAAACAAAACCAAAAACTATAGTTAAGACTGGAATTTAAGTCTCTATATAATTCTAAATCCTACGTGCAGGAAATATGTGTTTAAGGCCAAAATTCCATTCCCCTATCTATCAGGCTGTGGTTACATCAGGCAAATAATAGTTACAGTAATTTTAGAACCCTTGCCATACCCTTAAGTATAATTAACTGACTTAAATGTTGAGTTCCCACTGAAATTCACTATTTGTTATCTCAAATTATATACCTACCACTGATCTTACTACAACATTACTATATGTTTCAATTTTCACACAACCCCATGCCCATCACTACTGACTTATATTCTCATAAAGGCATATAAAAGTTTCTGCAAAGACATAAATCCTAATCACATTTTAAATCTACTAGTTCTTTAAACCAAATGTGAATGCCATTTAAATTCAATCAGGCTTCTGGAGGATGGATTCAGTATGATGACTTTAACATATATAAGTTAGAAAATTACACCCAAGGCAATGGTACAGGAATGCCTTTGCATAATTGTTTATCAGGCATATTTGGAAATATCAAGGCACATGTAAAATAGTCCTATAAAGTCAAACAAAGCCTTAAAAAGGATACTAACAATTTCTCAAGTCTTAGAGTATCACAGTTGTACAGCAAGTCATAACATCTTTTACTCTTTTCATGGAGCAATAACTATTCTCATTTTAAATAATCTAAGACCTTCAATAATTTTTTAAAATGTAAATAAGCCTTATTTCAAATTATCAATACTTAAAACTAATTACAGTTGGTGTCAAGTAATTTATACACATAACTTTACTGATTCTCTTGTCTAACTACTCCCTACCAGATTATAAACTCCCTGAGGACAGAAAGTATGCCTTGTCTTTCTAAGCACAGGGCCCAATCCAATCAATGCCTACTACATAGTACATGCTCAATAAATGTTGATGAACATTTTATTTATTTGATAAGTAAGTGCATAAGAGAATAATTATATCACTGAGTCAGAAAATGTTCTGCTAGTCTTTCCATGCCATTTACAAGAATGATGATATTAAGTGAGATACAAGTTCTTTAGACCTCCGCTTTCCCACTCGTGAAATGAGCATACTAACACCTGTCCCAACAACCTCAGAAAATTGGATGCAAATGAAATAAAATAATTCAATATATTTGAAGGTATGGTAAAAATCACACATTATTATTTCAGTTCCATGACTTATATAACAACAAGTATATTTCATTTCAGCTAGATAGAAATTGGTAGTTATAAAAATGACAGTACTGCATTACCTGGGGAAGCTGAAGATCTTTTTACATAAGATAATTTATGCCTTTTGTCCTCTGCATGAAGTAGTTGAGCAAGGAAAAATGTGCCACATACTTTCAGCTTAAGTGGGATTGGTTCTACCCATTGCCAAATTCTCCTCCCATTTCTGGCAAAGGTCAGTGACTCTCTGACCCTGCCACATCATTACTTGAAAGTTAAAGGGACAAAAAGTTGTTTTCTATGTGGACCTCCAATATCAAATTTTAAACTGCTCAAATTCTTTCTGATTTTTCCCAAGCCAGATTTATGCTGAAAACAATAACTGAAACCTTAAACAATTGGCTCATTTCAGTACCTTTAAAATCTTTCTGGAAATAAAGAGGGGATTATAAATAATAAATAAAAGACCCTGCCACATCATTACTTGAAAGTTAAAGGGACAAAAAGTTGTTTTCTATGTGGACCTCCAGTATCAAATTTTAAACTGCTCAAATTCTTTCTGATTTTTCCCAAGCCAGATTTATGCTGAAAACAATAACTGAAACCTTAAACAACTGGCTCATTTCAGTACCTTTAAAATCTTTCTGGAAATAAAGAGGGGATTATAAATAATAAATAAAAGACTTGTACTTTCAATAATGATTTATAGCAATACAATCACATACATAGATTTCTTCATTATAAAAACTGATCTGTGAATTATGCCCAGCTTTAAATCTAAGAAGAACATCATTCTCACTGATCTCTGCACAACAACTGGTGTTTTGGTTAGATAATAACAGCAACTGCCTTACACATTCTGTTGTAATATTTGGTTTTAAGTTTGGGAACCAATTTTAAGTAACAATTCCTGTATACCTGCTCAAGGAGAGTTCCCAGAAGGTTCTAGTTTTCAAGTTTCCTCTAATTTGCAGTTGCTATATGCAAGGGTCAGCTGGTCCCTCAGCCATCCATACTATACGAAGCCCAAGTGAAACTCTGAATAGAGTTGCTCTCACAAGATATTATTTTGCTAATGTCTATTTTTCTTTAAAAAAAATAAAACATATTTGTGTCAAATCATCAATGTGTATCTCTACTGATCTCTGCACAACAACTGGTGTTTTGGTTAGATAATAACAGCAACTGCCTTACACATTCAGTTGTAATATTTGGTTTTAAGTTTGGGAACCAATTTTAAGTAACAATTCCTGTATACCTGCTCAAGGAGAGTTCCCAGAAGGTTCTAGGTTTCAAGTTTCCTCTAATTTGCAGTTGCTATATGCAAGGGTCAGCTGGTCCCTCAGCCATCCATACTATACGAAGCCCAAGTGAAACTCTGAATAGAGTTGCTCTCACAAGATATTTTGCTAATGTCTATTTTTCTTTAAAAAAAAAACATATTTGTATCAAATCATCAATGTGTATTCTACTATGGGAATTATAAATGAACAAGTTATGGATGAAAAGATCAAAGAACAGAAGTATTGGTGATTTTTCAAGTCTGCAGTGAGTTTATAATGAAACTTTTAATGGAATGGTAACTTTCCGCCAGTGGTGTCTGTATAATGCAAGGTGCCTGGGGCTTTATCTTCCTTTCCACTCAGAGCCTGGTGAACACATCACAGCTCCTCACGCTCACACAGCCTCCGAAGTCATCTGTGTGTCTCCAGCACCTGCATGGGCCTGCTGGGCTCTTCTAAATGTTTCTTGCCTATATAATAGTGAACTATAAAACATTGGCTGCATTCTTGTTGACCATGGTCCACTCTCCCCTATTTCCTTTAAGGATCTCAGAGATGTCTTACAATGCACACAATCTTGTCCTGCAGGAGGACCACTGTAACACAGGGGTCCAGGTAGTAGTACGTCAACATTTGGAGTTTTAGTTCTTGCTGCAGTGCTTGGTTCAGGTAGAGTTGCTAGTTCTCAACCTTAAATCAAGTAGGATGACTTTTGCGTCACCCCAATCCTGCTGTTCTGCCAACCCTGCTTAGAAGACTGGTCGCCACTTTCCAAAGGATTATATACATACCTTAGCTCTCAAATCACACTCAATTCTTGCCCACCTCTCCACATATGAGGACTAGGGTACTTTATGCAGATGCTCCTTAGGTTTCAGACCCCAAAATCAACTTCTATAGGAAACCTTCAACCCCATCATGGATTATAAAGTACCTAACCCTCAAATTCTCTTATGTACTCTCTTATTTACATTTTTGAGAACATACTTAGCAAAACTAATTAGTAAAACCTAAGACTAGTTAAGGTCACCAAGGGTTGGTGGCCAGAAAGATAAAGCTGAGTCAAGAGGCTTGAGTTCCAGTTGCAGCTCCAGCAACTAGGGAAAACAAGCATCAGCTTCTGAATTTGCAAAGCAGAAGTGCAGCAAGGCAGAATGGCGCACCTTCGTCCTCAGCAGACCTGTACGCAGGCAAAATTAACCTCCAAAGTCCTCCTCCTCAGGCACTGTCCAAAGGAACTTTTTGTGATAATGGGAATATTCATATTATGTACTGACCAATATGGTAGCCGCTATCTGCAAGTGTCTAATGAGCAATTGAAATATGGCTAGTGTGACTAAGGAACTGAATGTTAATTTAATTTTATTTAAATTTAAACAACTAATGCAGTGTGTTGGACAGTGCAGCTAACCAAGAAATTGGTATAAAATTTTTAAAGTACTATAATGTAAGGGCAAATATAAACTTCCAGTCTGCAGGCTATACTTCCATGACAGGAAATCCAGTATAATTGGCTAGAAAGTTTGTGACAACTGACATTCACTTTTCTTAAAGCATACAGATGCTAAAACCATACTTTCCCCATTCTCCTACTGATAAGCTATAGTTTAATGAAAACCATTTTGTGGTGAAAGGCACCTTGCTGGGACACATCTCCAGTTTGGAAGAATGGAATGGGAGGCAGGTGAGCCTTATTAGGGAGGATCTTTCTCTCTAGCTGTAGCAACTGAAGTTTGAGGGCCACTCTGAGACTTTCCCATCTTGAGAGGTTTCTGTGATGTTTTAATAAAAGTGACATTAAGTCATCCAATGGGAACTCTGATGCTTGGTTTACTGACTGCAGGAGCAGGAACATGGACTAAATCCACTGGCTTTGGGAAAGCCTTTAGTAAGTAGACTGCCCCGGATGAGGCCATAGCAGAGCACAGCCCTGTGTGGAACAGTGGCCAAGCAAGAGGCCAGAGCTGGCGCCACTATACCCTACCTGCACGCAGAACTGCCGAGAAGGCACTGCAGGCGGAAGACCACATTTGTTCATCTTCTTTATTACCACCCTGTCCACTCCGTCTTCTCTCTCCTGGATACCACAGTACCTTCCTCATTGTCTCCCTGCTTCCATTCAACTCCCTACAACTCATCCCCATGCAGCAGCCAGAAAGATCTTTTAAAATGAGACAGTCTCATTCCTCTACTTAAGATCCTCCAGTGGCTTCCAGCTCACCCTTCTGCTTCTCTCCCCACTGTCCCTCTGCTCATTCTGTTCCAGCTAGACTGACCCCCTCGATCTGTCCTTCAGATAAATCAAGCTTCTTCCCCCGCTCAGAACTGAATTGAAGGGCTTCACTTAAGCCATCTCATTGTGTCTCTACAGCAATCCTAAGGCTTAAAGAAGACAAATCCTGGCCACACAGTTTACGAGCAATGGAAGGAGAACGTGAATCTAGGGAAGCCCGAATGCTGAGCCTACAAGCTCTACCTCCACATGACACCCAAAAGTAATGGAGCATCTGTTCTATTTCCCCTCCCCGACACATAAAAACGAGACAATCCAGCCTCTGCTGAGGCAAACCCCTCCTTTATCAAGGTAACCACCTTCCCCCAAAGTTTGATGCCATATTAACACCGTCCAGCAATATCCAATACGTATGGCTAACCGTGAATTTCTACTTGTTAGGCACATGGTGCCTCTCAGCCATGAATTTTCTTGGATCTTTTTAAACTTACAGCCATTTAATTACAACTGAAACACAACGATCATATGAAAACCAAGTCACTTTTATGTTTGCTTCACAGCCTTATTTCACATTTAGGCGAATATCAGTACTTCAAAGCTATATTGTCTGTGACTTACTCTCTCTTGCCCCCACGTGCAACAATAATATAATGAGATCTGTACCAGTTCATCAGATGGTTGATATTTTATAGGAGAGCATCAACACATATAAGAGCCAAGTTTTATATTACAGAGAGGGACCTCGTATCTGTCTGCCAAATGATCACCTTGGTGGGAATGCCTCATTGCAAAACAGGTTTTACTTTACATAAAGTTGGGCTTACCAATCAAGTCAATTTCTGTAACTGTTTTAGACGTCAATTTCCTCAATTTATAAAATGGGGATATAATAATTAATTTCTCACAGAGTGATTTTGAAGATTCAGTGAGATTATGCTTGTTAACTACTTGGCATAGTAAGTGCCCGGTACACAGTAAGTGCTAGTTTACACAGTCAGAGGTACCTACTTTTTAAAACATAATCTGTAGGAGGCATAATCTGACTGAATGATGCTCTTAGTGAACCAATTGTTCAATTACCAAACAACTTCCCAACAGTGAAAAATTAAAGAGATAACAGTCCCTGACTGGAAAGATGGTTCAATCTAGCTGACTCTAAATCCAGACTTCTGTTTTTTAAAACTGACTGTGTCCACATCTGACTTCTTATCTTGACTCGGCATAATCTATGCCATTACTAACCAGCATGGGCATTTTATTAGCCCTTGTTTGCTATTTCAGTTCCCCCCCAGCCCCCCATTATTATTATTATTATTTTCTATTCTTAGATTGCCTTAAGCAGTGGTTTCCACCCAGGGACATTAAGTGGGTTAGTGGTTTTTTGTTTGTTTTTTTCTTTTTCTAATGGGTATGACATAGTCAAAGCACTGTCTTTGATCTTCTTTTTCCCACGGGGAATTTACGCAAGGCATGAGCAACAAATAACTTCTAAAGATCTTTACAACAGGCCTTTGAAAAGAGCCTTAATTATGAATCCATAAAACTCAACAGAGTCAGGCTGGCTTTTCAGAAACACATCTGCTTTAAGAATTCATTCCTTCAAGCATTATCTTTGCCTTTTCTAATCACTACTGCAGTACTCCAGTAGATCTATTAATAAAAATCTCTCAAATAGTTGAGGTAAATCCAACATTTCACTATTTCAGGCATTTGCCTTTAACCCAAATCCTAACACCAGAGGGAAAAGGCAGCAGCCTGCCACTGTTTCCAATACCCACCTCCAGGAGAATACCTATTTTGAAAAATGCTTACTGTGATTTTCCAAGTACATTTGCTATTTGGAGGGTACACTCCAGGAAAACCTTCGCTGCCAATAAATCCAGACTCTCCAGTAAGAATGCCACCACATGTGAAAACAGGTCTGCAAAAATAAAGGAGGAAAGGATACTTAATTTGAAACGTGGTCTAACAATCTAATGTCAGCTTCAGAAAGGTGTAGCTTATTAATATGGATAAAAGCTAATACTGATTAATAAATGCTTACACCATATAAAGGATCTGAAAGCTTGCTAGCTCTTAGAATATTTTAATCATAGCTTGATAAAGCATTCAGTGCAGCTGCCATGTGTCTTCACCATAACACAATATTATACATACAGTATAATCAAGGCTTCCACGTAGTGGTAAAAGTGGTAATTGGTTCAATTTAACCGGCTAGAGGAGGTGAGAGCCAGGCTGAGTGAGGCGCATGGTGTTCAAGACAGATGAGCAATTGGTTAATATAAAAATTAAGTCCCCAGATTTGGAAAGGTGCCTGGTTCTCCTCCCCTTTTCTGACAATCGCTGGCCATTGGCAGAGCCTCCCATTGCAAAGGGAGGCTGATGTGGACGAGGTGATAGAGGAGCTGCCAGACTTGGCCATCAGGCGGGTCCCACAGCCCGGGGGAGCCTCGGGTTCTTCCCTCGGTTGACGCCCCTGGGCCGAGCCTCTCTCTCAGGGGAAGAAAACTGCGGTCAACCGCAGTGACAGATCTGGGCCCGAGTGCTTCCCTCCTCCCCTATACACATTCGAGGAGAGGGGACGCAAGTCAGATCGAGCCCCCGCCACGTGGTGGCCGGGCCAGCTGCGGGGCCATCGGGCAGGCCGAGCCGGGGGGCGCGGGGCAGCCCTGCGGGTGGGAGCGGCTCCGGGTCCGGGCGGCGCGCTGGGCGTCCCGGGCGCCCCGAAGCGGGGGGCGTGAAGCGG
>NW_007732582.1:14179-20525 GCF_000696425.1 Galeopterus variegatus | reverse complement strand
CCCTCGCAGGGACCGGGCGGGGCAGGAGCGGGGGCGCCCCTGCTGGGGGCACCAGCGGCCACACGAGAGTCTCAGGGGAGCTTCTCGGTTTGCTTTGGAGAGAGTCCCCACCCCCTAGTTGCTTTTAAGTAAAAAGTGTTAGCGCGGACTGGAACCTGGGGTTCCTTCTGTTTGTCTTCTGCAAACACCCAGATCCAAGGAAAGAAAAAGAGAAGCAAAAGAGGGGACTGTCACGCACACAGTCTCAGCAGACTCTTTTCTGTTTTTGCCAGGGTGTGAGAATGACTAGGGACAAAGCTTCTGTACAGGGATTTAGACGTGCGTTTTCAGGCAAGCGATGTATGAGTGCATTGTCATTAAATGTCATAGAATGAGGGCGGAACCCAACTCATCAGATCTCACCATCCTATGTTATGTTCTGAAAATCGTGTTTTTCTGCTGGCATCTCTCTGTTCTTGGAAGACATTTTCCAACCACTTCTTTTTGTAATGTTGACGAGTTAAGATTTACAGAGAATTTGGTTTTCTAAGAAGAACCATTCTCGCCTTGCACAATCAAGGCATACTTTTACTTAATTACAGACAGCTAATTTTAAACTTTTATTTTAAGTGCTTCACAATAATAAGGGAGTAATAAAAGAATAGCAAGAACAGGATGGAGTCACTGAGATTTTCAATAACCCACCGCCCATGAGGAGACGTAACTTCATTTTGTTGCCTCATTTGTGTTGTTTCTTCTAAATTATTTTCACCTTTCTAAGCAAAAATCAAAAAAGTAGTACTTATCAAGACCTCATTTCTAATGAGTTTATAATGTTAACATAAACACTCCTTGCAAGGAAATAAATAAAACTGGCTTCAGAAAATCATCTTTTAGTAGTGGGAGAACCCAGGAGCCTATACTAGGAACAATAATTTCCCTACAAGGTTTAGATTATCTTACCGTTTTTGAGAAAGTGAAGGAAAAAAACACCATGAACTACAACTTTTAGAAAAATTCCCTAAAGGCACCACGCCCTGTATGACATTAAAAATAAAAAAAGGATTGCAGAATCTGGCAAACTACATTATATCCTGAAACTTACACCCTTGACCTAATAAAAATTGTTTTAAAACAGCAAAGAGGAAAATAAATGATAGTTTATTTTGTACACATTTCAAGAATATGCTATCCAATCGCATGAGTATTTCAGATGAGTTTATTAAAAAGTCAAAGTTTTAAATTATAAAGTGAAAATATTGCTCAATTCTCTTTCTGGTAATTATTTGGAGGCTTCATAGCCAGAAAATACTTCATTCTTAGGACTAAGCTAAGTTTTTGAAACTTAAAATAAATAAAGTATTCAACATGCTTAAATAGATAGAAAACTAATTGAACATAAATATGAAACAATATTCTCTTTTCTCAATTTATAGACTTATGACTGTTCATATCCTCACTAAAGAGTCGGGATTCCAACACTGACCATTCGCTTGTTGAGACACATAAGAAAGACATTGATTTTTACCATGTGATTTTGAGAGTTTACTAGGACCCATATTATTTGCTCTTAAAAACACATATTTGACTTGGAACTACAGTTCTGACCAAAATCATAAACCTTAAATATCCTAAAAAGTCTAATGTGTTAAAATCAAGACAGACCTAAGTGGACTCTGAAGGTGTATGTAGGGTCCATCTCTGTGAGACTTATTTCTGGACTTTTGCAATGAGAATTAGTATAACGGACAGCAAGCTACAGAACTCCAGGTGGTTGGAAAGGGGAGAGGTAGAGAGGACAAAAGACCTGTGCACAGATTCTCAAAGGAAAAGCAGAAGTGATTCCTGTTATTGAAGTATGTATTATTCAGTGTCTGCAGTTACCAGGTTGCACAGAGAATCAAAGTCATGGAACATAAACATATTCACGAATAAACTGACCCCTTAAAAAATTAGGCCCCACTCAAACATTCCTTGTTGCCTAATATTAGCACACAGCTGGGCTTGCTATGTCATCGTCTTTTTCAGTTAATCTCTGCTTAATTCATCAACTTTGAGAGTATCTGAAAATGTAATGTAAATCCAATACACGTTCATTCCATAGTGCAGTACTGATCTTGTAAAAGATGCAGAATTTTATAAAATGGACATAAATGATGTTGAAAGAAGTGGGAGAATGATGGGCTTTTTTGACAAATGAAGACCCTGATGAGTTATTCCAGTGAAAAACCAAAGGAAAGAAACTGAAGAAGAAAGAACCAAAATTCCCCTCAAAAAAGGATGATTTCAAATACCAAACTGGTTAAAAGAAGCCCAGGGGAGAAGCCACGATGAGAAAAAGAAAGGACTGCTCTGACTGTTTCAAGCCCTGGCCGCTTTAAGGCTGGAGCTGCAGAGCACACAGAGCAGGAGCCGGCAAAAGCCGCAGCTGTCCCCTTCTGATGGAGTTGCTCGGAGGCGGCAGGGGAGAAGAGGGCATTGGTGGCCCCAGGACAGCAGCACTACTAACAGGGTTCCTGTGGACCCACATAGGCACGAGGAGCCACAACAATGAAAAAAAGGAGCTACTCATAGGCCGGTGAGTCATTGCTAGAGACCAGTGCACGACCTGTCCAATGGGAAGTATTTGGAGTGGTGGCAGTGTGGGAGATGGGGCCACTGGGAGAATACTGCAGCACAGCAAGCACAGCTCATCTGCCCCCCAGTCAGCATAGGACCACTCAGTGCAGACTGGTCAGGAATATAGAACTGCATGGGGTGCAGTTTGCTGAAAAGACTCAGACCCAGACCAGTGTTTCTACACAACCCAGGTGCACCAGATCTCATGAGACCCAGAAGCACATATAAAGTCAAACATTAAAACCTGAGCTGCACAGAAAGCCTTCTCCAGGGAATCAGCAGCAAAGCAGCAATTTAGTTCAATCACAGAGCTCAAGTGCTGGTCCCCACAGGAAGTTCCCCCATTTTAGAAGTAAGAAAAGGACAACAAATTAGTTCTAGTGCAGAGTTTAAGTGGTGGGAACAACAAATAATCCAACACAGAACTGAAAGAAAAACCAATATACTTACAAACCAGAGACAAAGTTTGATATTAACGAATAAAGTTCTCACATCACCAAAGAACACCTATAAAACCTAGAAGGACCAGATGTCTCCTGGGCTACTAAGCCAGGGAGGGGGAGGGCTGGTGGCCTCAGCCATGTCCCTTGACACCCACAACCAGCCAGCGACAACCACTGGGCTCCCGAGCTGGGGCAGTGTTGGGGTGAGGGCTTCAGCCATACCCCTCTGACATCTGCACCCAGCTCAGCAATGACCAAGCCACTGGTGGAAGCCCTCCGGCCTCCCCTGCAGGAATGAGGGGGTGCCACAGGCCTCAACTCCACCCCTCCTCCTTCCTCCTCCTTTCACCCTATCTCCTTCCCCCTTCCCTTCTCCCTCCCCAACTGCTCTATAACAACATCATAGAATGTAAAAATAATAATAATAAATAAATAAAATATACAAAAATAAATAAAGGAAGCCCATGAGAAAAATTAAGAACTTTTCCAAATGTAATCTACGTTATAATGCTGTGAAAGCCACACATGAGGGTGTCGTAGTCTGATTTCTGCTCCTGTAACAGAATAGCACAGACTGGGTAATTTATAAAGAAAAGGAGTTTATTTGGCTCATGGTTCTGGAAGGTGGGAAGTCCAAGAGCCTAGTGCTGAGTCTGGTGAGGGCCTTCATGCTGGACCATCCCATGGCAGGACATGCGAGGATCCCAGGCAGAGACAAGATGGGCCAACTTAGTCATTTTATCAGAAGCCACTCCTGTGACGATGGCATGAATCCATTGATGAGGGCTCTGCTCTCATGAACTAATCACCCCTTAAAGCCTCTACCTCTGAATACTGTTACGAGGGCAATTAAGTTTCCAACACATGAACTTGACGAGACATATTCAAACCATAGCAGAAGGGAAGGAAGTTTGTATTTTGCTATAATGTGATTCTGTGGGGGAAACCATGCTTGAAAAAAATCCACATTGATTTACTCTTTGTTCCTCATGAGAATTAGCACCTAGTTTCAAATATAACTGAAATTTTGATAAATACAAAATAAATTTAATTTTCTAATTTTCAGTTTCATTTTTTAGGATAAAATTCGGAACAATTTTCCAGTATTTGCTATAAAAATTTGGAGTCTATTTTAAGTAAATAAGTGGACTTTTTCAATACAATTAACCTCAGATGTGGATAATCTTCGATTATCTTGAAAAGTGCCTGAGCACCAATTCAGGGCAGTGCAGCATGGGGAGGGGGCGAGAAGGAGATGCTGGACATGGCTGGACTCTGCCCTTCCACTGTTCTTTTAGAGGCATGAGCCATATCTGGAGCTCTGGTGAGGTATGTGCTTCCTTGAATATGACACTGCTCCGGCTGCACCACATCGGTGTCTAGATTTATGTTTTACAAATGTGTACATGGAATGAAAAGTACCTAGAAAGCAATTAGTATGAAAATTATTTTATGCAGACCAAGTTAGTGACAATACAGTGTTTATGATATTTCCATAATATCTGTAGTTCTTCAGAATTATCAAACAGGAATTTCCCCATGTTCTTTTATCTGGAAAGTATAATGGTGTAGAGTTATGATATTAATACTGCAGTGATGGAAATGCTTTTTCTGAATTCAGCTTTTTACATACTATCAACATTTAGGAACTCCCCATGATCTTTGAATTCTTGTGCACAGACCCAATCAATAGATACTCTTGTCTTTAATAAGGATTTTTAGAATTAAAAGTTAGTTTGATGTTTTTTGATGTTTGTAAACATACATTAGGAAGAAAAGTAGACCTTTGGCCCAACTCCCACTGAGATTAAAATGTTGGAGAGGAACTGTATTGGTCAGCCTTCTTAGTTGCAGACAACTCTGTCCACTCAGAGTACATCTACTCTGCTAGTTCAAGCAGCAAAAAGGATACATTTAAAAATAGCAGAGGGCTGACAACTTAGCTCAGTTGTTACAGCATGGTGTTATTACACCAAGGTCAAGGGTTTGGATCCCTGTAGAGGCCAGCCACAACAACAAAAAAAACCAAACAAATAAATAAAAATAGCAGGTAGTTCACATAACCATTAAGAGAATTGAAGAAACAGTCTTAAGCTAACTTTCCTGGAATAATGGCTAAAACCTCGCCTCAGAAATGGCTTGATGAGAAATCTGTTGTCATTGCTGCCACCAAGACTAAGCACTAGCAGTTACTCCAACCTTCTGCAGTCACCACTACTGTGAGCACCTCAGGTGTGTTTCTGCCCTGGGAAAATCGCAACATTC
Organism: Galeopterus variegatus; assembly: GCF_000696425.1. Lineage (NCBI taxonomy): Eukaryota > Metazoa > Chordata > Mammalia > Dermoptera > Cynocephalidae > Galeopterus > Galeopterus variegatus. Next base: position 15,219 of record NW_007732582.1, on the reverse strand, counting down.
CCACAGGGCAGACACCTCTACTGCCACCTACAGAATGAAAGCTCATCACAGAACTTCTTTGAGCACGTTGACCTCTTTTGACCAAAGTCTCACACAAGTGTACATATTTGGTACTGTTTGTGTCACATGCCTGCCTCTCAACTGCAAGGGAGGCTGGCAATGCAACACTATTTTGGGGGAGAGTCACATAATATAGAAATTTCCCTGAAGAGTAAAAGGCTACTCAAAAAATAATGGGCTGGCCCAAGTGTAATTATTGCCCATGGGAGGGATCTACAAAGTTCCATTAGCCTGCTTCCTTGCATGCTCTTTTTTGAGGAAAGCAGCCCATGAAGTTGCCAAGGTAATGGAACGTGTTAGATGAAGCCAGCTCTGCTCACCTGCCCACGTTGGGCTGGGTCAGGGATTTTGTCCGAGTCAAAGGCAGCCACGTAAAAACGGGCAGAGCTGAACACAAAGGAGTCAGCTACTTCTTGCTGGTTGGGAATGAAACTTTGTCCTGTGGAGGCTCCCCCATAATGGATCATCATTCTCATCATCATGGTTGTCATTGTCATCTATGTCTCTTTTCCTGAGCACTTATTGTACACCAGGAACTGTGCTGAGTGCTTTACAATATTTCATTTAATTCTCTTAACAACCCTATGAGGTAAGAACAATTATTACCATCTTACAGGTGAGGATTCTGAGGTTTATAGAGGTTAGCTGCTATTCCAGGACCTGGGATATGTAAATGAAAAACTGGGATTTGAACCCAGGCTGACTGAAAAACTCAAGCTTTTAATCAGTGCTGCATGCCAATCCATCTGAGCCTCTCTTGGGACTCAGGTGCTCAGTCCACCTGGAGATGGTGGGTATACTGGACAAATACAGGTTGTTACCTACCCAGGATCCCTTCCTTGGGGGCCCACCTATGCCTTGTGGTTCTGTGAACACTGGTTCCACTCACTGCTTCTCCCACCCCCAGGTGTGACATCTGATCAAGGACTGTCCAGTCAGAGAGTTCTCCCAGGAATTTTTGTTAGAGATCTTGGGAAAGA
>NW_007732582.1:13017-13583 GCF_000696425.1 Galeopterus variegatus | reverse complement strand
ATCAAGGACTGTCCAGTCAGAGAGTTCTCCCAGGAATTTTTGTTAGAGATCTTGGGAAAGAGGTTCTTTCCTCCTCTTTCTTCCTCTGGAAGCAGTGTGTAAGCCAATGTTTTTCTGGGAAAAGAGGACCAAGCCAGAGGTGAATGCTTCAGAACAGGCCACCCACCTTCTCCATGGAGAGATGGACCTCAAAAATTTTGAAAAGACTCCACTGAAAACCCAGGGTCGTACCACGTAATTCAAAGACTTGGGTGTGGGACAAGATATAAGGAAAAGTGTTAACTAAAAAACTACCTTGACCCTAAAAAAACCCTCTGTGTGTGGGCCATTGATGGTAACAAGGTCCATGAAGTAAGGAGTACAGATAACAATGAGAGCTACCAACTCCCCACTCCTCTTTAATTATTCCTTCTTCTTCCTAATCAATCTCCCTCCTTTTTCCCCCTTTTCAGGCCACAATAGACAAGGACCCTGCAGGATTTACCTGACAACAACAACAGCAGCAGCAGCAGCAAATCAAACCCAAACACCTTGCAATTGTTTTATTACGTTGACTTTTGGGGATG
>NW_007732582.1:1884-12026 GCF_000696425.1 Galeopterus variegatus | reverse complement strand
CATATGGTACATATTACTTCCTGCGTATTATCATTTGTGCTTATGTAGATATGGATGCACTTGTGAATGTGTGTGTGCAGCAGACCTGCATTGCAATGTGACACCTCTGAGAGGAGTTAGGGAAAGAAGGATGGTTGTGCTGGGAGAGCTTCAGACCATAGTGCAGACCTGGGTAAGATGTTGGCCAGGGCACTGAAGAGCTTGAGCGGAGGAGGCCTGTTGGAGGAGACTTGTTGGGTAGGAAAGGCCTGGCTCTGGTAGCCCTGCCTTGCTCAGCCATAGGCTGGTAGCTGCCTGGGGTGCACGTGGCCTTGGCATGTATGATGCAGCAGGTGCCAAACGCATGGCAGATGGAGGCTGCCAGCTAATGACAGTCCCACAGCAGATTTTCTCTTGGAAGGAGATCTATGTGTTGCACTCCCATGGTTGCCACATGGGTGGATTTTAGGGTTTTATCTTCAGAGGCAACTTTACTTTCAAGTTCTTGGTATAGGTGGGAGTAGAGTGAGAGTGGAAGGAACACTTTGTTGCCCCCATGTAAAGACTGAAGATATCAAGAGTTTATGAAAACTTAGGCAGTTAAAAGTATTTTTAAACAGCAACATACCAGGCAAATAACTCTCCATTTTTAAAATTATTAATACCAAGAAAATTTTGAAATAGCAAAACAAACAATCAGCTGAACTCTTCAAGGCAAAAAAAACCAAAACAAAACGGGAATCGGTAAGTGTTCAAGTAGACAGTGTTTCAGATGACGATCTGGTGTTAGACTTTTCTTTTTTAATATCTGCAAAACCCACTAGAGAAACAAGAGAAACCTTCTTCTTAGCTTCCAAAAAAGGAAATATGAGAACATTAGACACAATGAGTAGCCGAAAAGGTGATCAGGTCCTCTTTAATTATTGCTGCTTCTCTATTTTTCTTGCGGTTGGATCTCCAGCTATCCAAAATACTAACTCCATTATGTTAATTCATTTTGAAACATAACAATGATTACTTTAATATTGTTTTAAGAAATGGTGAATTAAAATACTTAGTATAATTTGACTAGTTATTTAGATCTGTGCTGTCTAATATGGTAGCCACTAGCCACAGGTGACTATTTAATTTAAATTAAATTTACATAATGAAAATGAAATGTAGTAAAAAAATTCAGTTTCTCACTTGCACTAGTCACATCTTGAATGCCCAAGGGCCACAGATATTGGACAATGCTGATCTAGACGATGGATTAGATTTTGAGCTAAATTGGTATGGTATACTGGATAGCCAAACAGCTTCTCACTTGCAAATGGTTAAACAGTGACTTTCGTAAATGCTTATAATATCTCTCTTTGCTATGCGAACTCTCTTCCTCTTTTCCTCCCCCTTGGTCCTTCCTTCCCTTTCTTTGTTTACTCTTCTGTTGTCTGGTGAGAATACAAGTTATGCTCCTAAACATTCTCAATAAATTTAGCCTGCCTCTCCCATATCGGATAGACTTTAGATCAGTTAGAATTTCAAAATAGTAATCAGTTGGAGACTTGTACCCTTCCTCTTGGAAATGAGCTTTTTCACCTAGGTTAAATTCAAGTTTTTAGAATTAAATGATATCATATGTACACTGACAGTGGGTCGAGCAAGATGGCCAACTAGAAGGATCCACTGCTCATCTCTCCCACAAAGACAGAGAATACACAACTACCGTTGGACAAAAATAAGTAAAGGAGAGAGAGCTCAGTGTTGGTCTCTGCTGCTGGCAGATAGGGCCCTCAGTGAGTGCCGTAGCCAGATCAGCCTTGGTAAGTGGAAGTCCACGTTGCTGAGGCCATGTGTAACCTCCACCCCTACCACCGTGGCCACTTTGCTCATGAGCCCACTGGGTGATGATGGGTGGCTGGAGGAAGAGGCTGACTAGTATCCACAGCACGGGTCATCCTGTCCACCTGATTATCAAAGTCCTCCTCTGTTGAGGTCACTCTTTGATGGGCATTCACATGGGAAAGAAATATCTTCACATCCTTTGCCCACTCTGAGAGGTCTTTCAGCATACCTCTTCCCCAAATTTCCTTCTCACCAGTTTTCCAGTCGTGTTCCTTCCATGTCTCTGACCATCTGGCCAAGGGCTACAGCCCACGAATCAGTATATAATCGCAATTCTGGCAAAGCAAAGTGCACAGCCAAGTGCACTGCCTGAAGTTCTGCCCATTGAGAAGATTTGCCCTCACCACTGTCCTTCAGGGATGTCTCAGAAAAGGGGCACAGTGCTGCAGCTGTCCACTTTCGAGTGGTGCCTGCGTATCGTGCAGAACCATCTGTAAACCAGGCCCTAGTCTTCTCTTCCTCTGTCAACTGATCATAGGGAACTCCCCATGGGGACATAGGTGCAGACTGGCAAAGAAAAGGTGGTGCAGCAGAAGTAGGAACCAGGGACATTTGGGCCACTTCTTCATGTAACTTACTTGTGCCTTCAGGACCTGTTCGGGCCTGATCACATATATACCATTTCCATTTGATGATCGAGTGCTGCTGCACATGCCCAACCTTCTGGTTTGCTGGGTCAGATAACACCCAGTTCACACCCAGCTATCCATGATGGATAGCTCAGGTTGCATGGTAACTTGGTGGTCCGTAGTCAAGCGTTCAGTTTCTGCTAAGGCCCAATAGCAGGCCAAGAGCTGTTTCTCAAAAGGAGACTAGTTATCAGTGGGTGATGGCCTTGCTCCAAAATCCTAAGGGACTCCACTGTAATTCACCTATAGCGGCCTGCCAAAGGCTTCAAACAGCATCTCTATCTGCCACTGACACCTTGAGTACTATTAAGTCTGCTGGACCATGTGGCCCAAGGGTCAGAGCAGCTTGCAGAGCAGCAGTCTGGACATGATGCAGAGTCTTGTCCTGTTCCAGGCCCTACTCAAGACTAGCAGATTTTCGGGTCACTCAGTAGATGGGACAGAGTAACACCCAAATGAGGAATGTGTTGCCTCCAAAATCCAAACAGGCCCACTAGGTGCTGTGCCTCTTTCTTGGTGGTAGGAGGGCCCAGATGCAACAACTTATCCTTCACCTTAGAAGGGATATCTTGACATGCCCCACACCATTGGACCCCTAGAAATTTAACTGAGGTGGAAGGCCTCTGAATTTTTGTCAGATTTATGTCTCATCCTCTGACATGCAAATATCTTACCAGTAAGTCCAAAGTAGTTGCTACTTCATGCCCACTAGATCCAATCAGCAGAATGTCATCAATATAATGGGCCAGTGTGATATCTTGTGGAAGGGAAAAGTGATCAAGATCCCTGTGAACTAAATTGTGACATAGGGCTGGAGAGCTGATATATCCCTGCTAGGGCAGTGAAGGTGTATTGCTGGCCTTACCAGCTGAAAACAAACTGCTTCTAGTGGGCCTCATGGACAGGGATGGATAAAAAGGCATTTTCCAGATCAATAGCTACATACCAGGTACCCAGAGATGTGTTAATTTGCTCAAGCAATGAAACCACATCTGGTACAGCAGCTGCAATTGGAATCACCACTTGGTTAAACTTACAATAACCTATTGTCATTCTCCAGCATCCATCTGTTTTCTTCATGGGCCAAATAGGAGAGTTGAATGGGGATGTGGTGGGAATCACCATCCCTACCTCTTTCAAGTCCTCGATAGTAGCACTAATCTCTGCAATCCCTCCAGGGATGCGGTATTGTTTTTTATTTACTGTTTTTCCAGGTAGAAGCAGCTCTAATGGCTTCTATTTGGCCTTTCCCACCATAATAGTCCTCACTCCACAGGTCAGGGAGCCATTGTGGGGATTCTGCCAGCTGCTAAGTATGTCTAGTCCAATTATACATTCTGGAACTGGGGAAATCACCACAGGATGAGTTTGGGGACCCACTGGACCCACAGTGAGTTGGACCTTGGCCAAAACTCCATTAGTCATCTGACCCTCATAAGCCTCTATTTTAACTCGAGGGCCACAGTGACGTTTTGGATCTCCTGGAATCAATGTCAGTTTAGATCCAGTGACCAGTGGTTCCTGAAAAGTCTGAAAATTTCCCTTTCCCCAATGCACAGTTACTCTGGTAAAAGGTCATAAGTCCCCTTGGGGAAAGATGGGAGAAAGATTAATAATATAAATTTTGGTAGTGTTCCAGGGTCCTTTCTCAAAGGGACCTGGCCACCACTTCATTCAAGGGGTTCTGGTTCTGTAAACTGGCTCAAGTCTGGTAATTGATTGAGGGGCCATGACTCTGTTTTTATGATTTGAGTTAGGCTTTTGCTCGCTTGACCTAGAAATTTTCTGCTTATACAGATCAACTAAGAATTTAGAAGGCTTCCTATCCATTTGACATATAGACACACCATGATTAACTAATCAACACCCTTGTCAGGCTTTTTGGATTGTTACTTTGTCTCTGCTATCCATTATCATAACTACGCCTACCTTGCTTTTGTCAGTGGCCTCTGTCATGCCAGGATCCAATTAGTCCCATTGCATTTATTTTTTATTTTTTTATTATTATTTTTTTGTCCTTTTTTGAGACCAGCCGCACTGCGCTCAGTCAGTGAGCGCTGTGAGCACACCGGCCATCCCTATATAGGATCCGAACTCACGGTGGGAGCTCTGCTGCGCTCCCAGTGCCGCACTCTCCCGAGTGCGCCACGGGCTCGGCCCTAGTCCCATTGCATTTAAATGTTCCAATTGCCTGACTGCAGTTCCCACTGTAAGGTCTGGTCTACAGAGAAGAGCAATCACAAAGCTCTCAGAGGTTCTAGGGCTCCCCTCACAAATCTATTTCTCAAGGTATTGGTAAAAGGTATGTCTTCTGGAGCCTCCCAGTGTGGGTGAGTAGGTTTTACATGACAAATCCACTCTAGCATTCCAATCTCCCTAAGCCTTTGAATCTCTCCCTCTACAGTTAACCAAGGGAGATCAGGCATCTCTAACTCACTCACAGTGGGCCATCTTTTGATCCATATTTCAACCAACCAACCAAGCAAACTGTGAGCACCTTTCTTGACTTCCCAAGCTGCAATATTAAATGCGGAATCTCTGTTTAGTGGGCCCATATCAATAAATTCAGTCTGATTCAATTTTATTTTCCTTCCATTATTATCCCACATCCTTAATATCCATTCCCATACATATTATTGCAGTTTCTGCTTATATGAATTAGAAAACTCAAGTAGTTCTGGAGTATAATGCACCTCTTCGTGGGTCACACTTTTTACCTCACCGTCAGGGGCCTGCCAGGACTTGAGTCTAGTTATAGGTCTAGAATCAAAGATGGGGGGGAGGCCATGAGGAGAATCAACATTGTCTTGTTTGGTAACTGCCTCAGGGGGAGCCATTACTGTGTCCTTAGGCAATGCAGAGTTAATTCCCTCTGACAGAGATGGAAAAGCCACTGTCCCTGGGATGTGGGTGGAGAGTTCATTTCTGGCAAACAAGACCCAATGGAATTTAGGGGTTCCATGTCCCCAGCATCATCAGGGCCTTCCCACTCATCCCCATCTCAATTTGTGGGATCCCATTCTTTCCTAACCAATGCCCTGACTTTAACAGTAGATACCTTGCAAGGCTGAGAGTTCAACTGCCATTGTAGTTCAGCCAATTTGTGATGAGGGTTTGTGTCTGAGTTTTGGCGATTTCAGCCCTATGGGTGCTAGAGAGAAGATTCTGGCCTAGAGCACTCTTAGCAACTGAAAGGTCATCTATGCAGTGCTCGAGATGAGAATTTGAATCCCTGAGCTCTTCCTTTTCTTTCCTCACTTTGTCCAGTGATGCCAGCAGCAACCAACCAATGTCATTATATTCCTTGGATTTCCACAAATACTCCAAGGTATCATGTATAGAGTCATTGAGTCCCTTGTCTTTTACAAACAGTGAATCAGGAGTATCAGACAGATTTATTCTGCATATCTCTTCAAACAGTTCATGCCATGGACTATCAGTGCTATCTGTATTATTAGAAATTGAGCTGTTAGCACTTTTAGGTTTGAAGCTCTGAAACCAATTGAAGAAATTCATCTTTAAGATTCTGCTTCTCTAGAACCACTCCTGGTATCAAAATCTGTATTAGTCAGGGTTCTCCAATAAGATGTGTTTATAAATAAACACACGAGAGGGGATTTATTAGGGGAATTGGCTCACACGATTTTGAAGAAGAGTCCTATGATAGGCCATCTGCAAACTGGATGCCAAAAGCATGGCTCAGTCCAAGTCCAAAGCCTCAGAATTAGGGAAACAAATAGTACCACTGGTGTAAGTCCTGGATGCCAGAAGTGTAGCTCAGTCCAAATCCAAAGGCCTCAGAACTAGGGAAGCCAATGGTGCTGATGGTGTAAGTCCTGGAACCCAAAAGCTGAACACTCTCAATCTCTGAACAGAAGAGCAGTGTGTATCTTAGCTACAGCAGATAGAGTGATTTGCATTTTTTCTCCATTTTTGTTCTCTCCAGGTCCCCAGTGGATTGGATGGTTCCCCACATCTTGAGGGAGGATCTTTCCCATCAAGTCCACTCAGGCTTTCATGTTAATCTCTTCTGGAAATACCCCTGTGGACACACCTAAAAAGATAGCTTTACCAGGTTTCTCAGTATCCCTTAACTGAATCAAGTTGACACCTAGAATTAACCATCACAAGGAAGATATATTCAAAGTACTAAAAGAAAAAAACTGCTAATCAAGAATACTATACCCAGCAAAGCTATCGTTCACAAATGAAGGAGAAATAGTATCCTTCCCAGACAAAGAAAAACTGTGACAAGTCACCACCACAAGACCAACCCTACAAGAAATCTTCAAGGCAGTCCTTAATCTGGAATCCAATAATCATTATCATGAACAATAATCATAATGAATACACAGGAAAAAATGAAACCCATTGGTAGAGCAGATATGCAAATGAGAAAAAGAAAGAAACTATATCTCATTACTACAAAAAACCAACAAATACTAAAGACAAACAACAAAAGATAAAGAAACAAAAGATATATCAAACAATCATTAAAAAAATCAATAAAATTCCAGAAGTAAGGAAATACCTTTCAATAACAATCCTAAACATAAATGGATTAAATTCCCCACTTATAAGATATAGACTGGCTGAAAGGATTAAGAAATGACACCCAACTATATGCTGCTTACAAGAAACTCACTTCACCTGTAAAGACACACAGCATAATAGTAAAGGGATGGGAAAAGATATACCATGCAAATGGAAACTAAAAATGAGCAGGAATAGCTATACTCCTATCAGATAAAATAGAGTTTAAACCAGAAACTATAAAAGGAGACAAACAATGTCATTATATAATAATAAAGGGATCAATTTAGCAAGAGGCTATAAAAATCATAAATGCATATGCATCCAACATTGAGGCACCCAGATATATAAACCAAATATTGGATCTAAAGAGAGAGATATACCCCAATACAATAATAGTTGGGGACTTCAATACCCTTCTCTCAACATTGGACAGATCATCTAGACGACAAATCAGCAGAGGAACATTGGATTTCAACTATACTTTAGACAAATTGGACCTGACAGATATCTACAGAACATTTCATTTGTTCTCTCCAGGTCCCCAGTGGATTGGATGGTTCCCCCCATCTTGAGGGAGGATCTTTCCCATCAAGTCCACTCAGGCTTTCATGTTAATCTCTTCTGGAAATACCCCTGTGGACACACCTAAAAAGATAGCTATCAGTGCTATCTGTATTATTAGAAATTGAGCTGTTAGCACTTTTAGGTTTGAAGTGCTACTTCAAACCTAAAAGTGCTAGTCCAACAACCACAGAATACACATTCTTCTCATCAGCACATGGAACATTCTCCAGGATAGACCATATGTTAGGGCTTACAAATTTTTTGGAATAAATCCCACTTGGTCATGGTATATAATCATTTTGATTTGGTGTTGAATTCTGCTTGCTAGTATTTTGCTGAGAATTTTTGTGTCCATGTTCATCAAGGATATTGGCCTGTAGTTTTCTTTTTTTGTTGTTTCAAAAAAATAATTTTTTTACAAAAAATTAAATACCATGACCAAGTGGGATTCATTCCAAGTGTCAACAAATTTTTTAAAAATGGAAATCATTTCAACTATCTTTTCAGACCACAACAGAATAAAACTAGAAATCAATAACAAGTGAAACTTTGGAAACTACACTAATTAAACAACATGCTCCTGAACTGAAACAAATAAAAATAAAAGCACATCATACCAAAACCTGTGGGATACTGCAAAAGCAGTACTAAAGGAAGTTTATTGCAATATACATTTAAATCAAAAGAATAGGAAGACTTCAAGTAAACAACTGAATTGTGTACCTCAAAGAACTAGAAAAACAAGAACAATCCAGCCCCCAAATTAGTAGATGGAAAGAAATAATAAAGATTAGAGCAGAACTAAATGAAATAGAGACCAAAAGAAAATACAAAAGATTAATGAAAGAAAAGTTGTTTTCTCGAGAAGATAAACAAAATTGACAAAGCATTAGCTAGACTAAGAAAGGAAAACAGAAGACTCAAATTACAGAAATTAGAAATGAAAAGGAGACATTACAACCAATACCACAGAAATACAAAGAATAATTAGAGACTATTATGAACTATATGCCAACAAATTTGAAAATCTGGAGGAAATGGATAAATTTCTGGACATGTACAAACTACCAAGACTGAACTAAGAAGAAATAGAAAACCTGAACAGAGTGATAATAAGTAATAAGATTGAAGCAGTAATCAGCAGTCTCCCAACAAAGAAAAGCCCAGGACCAGAAGGCTTTACTGCTGGATTCTACCAAACTTTTAAAGAAGAATTAATACCATTTCTTTTCAAACTATTCCAAAAAATCAAAGCAGAGTATTCTCCCAAACTCAATCTATGAGACCAGCATCACTCTGTTACCAAAATCAGACAAAGACACAACAAAAGAAGAAAACTACAGGCGAATATCCTTGATGAACATAGATGCAAAAATTCTCAGCAAAATACTAGCAAACAGAATTCAACATCAAATCAAAAAGCTTATATACCTCGACCAAGTGGGATTCATTGCAAGGATGATTCAACATATGCGAATCAATAAATGCGATATATCATGCCAACAAAATCAAGGACAAAACCATATGATCATCCCAATAGATGCAGAAAAATGATTTGATAAAGTCTAACATCCCTTCATGATAAAGACTTTCAACAAATTATAGGTATAGAAGGAGAGTATCTCCACACAGTAAAAGCCATGTATGACAAACCCACCTCTAACATCATCCCAAATGGGGAAAAGCTGAAAGCTTTTCTTTTAAGAACAGGAACAAGACAAGGATGCCCACCCTCACCACTCCTCTTAACATGGTACTGGAAGTTCTAGACAGAGTGATCAGACAAGAGAAAGAAATAAAGGGCATCCAAATTGGAAAAGAGGAAGTCAAATTGTCCCTGTTTGCAGATGACATGGTCTTAATGTATAGAAAACCTAAAGACTCCCTCAAAAAACTCTCAGAGCTAATAAATTAATTCAGTAAATTTGCAGGGTACAAAATCAATATACAAAAATCAGTAGTGTTTCTATACACAGTGAACTAGCAGAAAAAGAAATCAAGCCAGCAAATGACAATGAATTTTTTTTTTTTTTTTGTCTTTTGTCTTTTTCTGTGTCCGGCAACGGATCGCAACCCTCAGTGTTGCCCCCATACCGGACCGGGGACCGGCAACGGGACTGCAACCCTCGGTGTTGCTCCCGCGCCTCGCTCAGCCAATGAGCGGGAACCGGTCTGTATGTGGGATCCGAACCCTCGGGCGGGAGCGCCGCCGCACTTCCCAAGTGGTGCACTATCCAGTGCGCCACTGGGCTGGCCCATGACAATGAATTTTATTGGCTCTGTTTGGACCATGTACTCATCTCTGAAAAAATAATTGTGACCCCCCCCAAAAATGATATTATTTCTGATTGGCTAGGCTTGAGTCAAATGCCTATACCTCAAGCCAATAGGAGAGTCAACCCCACCATAATTTTATGAACTGAGAGAGGTAGAGCTAGTGATCCCCCCGAGGGAAATAGTGCTGTGGTTACCAGTTGGAAGAATGGAGGCTAAGTGACAAAACAACAGAGGTCAGTTATCCAGAAGGAACTCTTTTTTTTTTTTTCCTTT
>NW_007732582.1:0-1292 GCF_000696425.1 Galeopterus variegatus | reverse complement strand
CCATGCTCCCAAGTGGTGCACTCTCCAGTGCGCTACCGGGCCGGCCCCAGAAGGAACTCTTAATACCTCAGGCCATACAAGGGTGGCGGTGGTGGCAGAAGGCGGACAGACAGGGTCACAAAAGCATACAAACTAGAATTCCTCTAGCTTTAACTCCACCTGCTATGTGGGAACTCCAGCCCCACAGCTTCCTCCCAAATTATTCTGGGAATCCCTAGAGACTCTCTTAGCGAGGAGTTTCATGTGTACTTGTAACACAGTTCTTTTGGGTAGCACTCAGCACCATTACCCACCCCCACCCCGTATGCCATGGCCTCCTGTGATGCTTCTTGTCTGCCAAGGCTAAGATGCTCAAAGTACCAGTGCTGCTGCTACAGTCTCCAATGCCCTCCAGAGGCAGCAGAGACAATGTGCATGTTGCTGAAAGGGCCAAATTCCTCAAAAAAAAAAAAAAAGGTGTCTCTTCTCACTTCCCCAAACGACCCACATTTGAGGACAGTAGCCTTCACTCTCATTTCTGCCACCCACTCCCTCTTACCTGATACAGATGGAGGCCAGGTGTTGTGTGCCCAGCCAACGAGCAAGCCAGGAGATGGGGCTGGGATACCAGTATTTGTTGCTGAAAACCAAGGATATGGAGGCATGAAGCCAAGGGCAATTCCTGGGTGTAGTGCCCTGTTCAAGCCCCAGTTCAAAGCCCAAGTTCAGAGACTGAGGGGAGCAGATAGCTGAGGAACACCAAGGTGGAGAGATGGACTTGAGCTTGAGTTGATTGCCTGATGAGTGTCCCAGAGCTGTTGGCCTGGGCAGGCATAGTCTTCTGAAATGGACTATGCTGCTTTGGCCACAGAGATTTTAGTTATACAGCCCTGTGACTTGTTACTTACTCTTTCCTTTACTTACCATTTCCTTACTCTTTCCTCAGCCCTCTTGCACTGAGTCCCCAGGGGCTGGGCTGGCCGTCAACCTACACGACAGACTACCGAGAACCATGCCTCTTCTTCAGTGGTAGCTTGTTACTGCTTTGGGGCCAGGCTCAGTGTCCCAACTTTTTCTCCCTTAGGTGGGTATTTCCCATGGAAATACATGCCTGGGGAAGGGTGGTACGAGTGGAGTCGACTGCTTTGCTGGTCCTCCAGGCAGTATTCAAACAGTGGAGAGAGGACATTATAAATCATAACAATATTTGATACTGATCGAGAGCTTGCTATGTGCCAGGCAGTTTTAAGGACTTTACATGTACTATCTCATTCATTCTTTTTTTTTTTTTTTTTTTTTTTTTTTTTTTTTTT
>NW_007732581.1:122081-129704 GCF_000696425.1 Galeopterus variegatus | reverse complement strand
CTAGAGAGACACTTCTCTTGGTAATTTACGACAAACAAATTTCCTCATTTAGTTACTCTGTTGTTTTTATGTAAAGAAGAAGAGGGAACAGGAAAGATAGAGATTCTAGAGCTGAGGTCTTTGACTTAAGGGGACAGGTTGGCCTGGTGCAGATTTAGTGCAGCCTTCCCGTCTATGAGATCTGGACACTGGACCAGGCAGGAAAGCCCAGGGAACTCAGTTTAAATGATATATAATTGTTTAATATGGTATGTCGGTATGTCTCATTCAACCTTTTGGATACGCTTACATTAAACAGTTATTTTTTGTTTATCTGAGATTCAAATTTAACTGGGCATCTTGGTTTTGTTTGTTTGTTTGTTGCTCAATCTGTCAACCCTCTTCCTGATGGGCCACAATGGTACCGAGCCATATGTAGGACATCACTATGGACACCACCCTCCCCCCCAGCTCAGTTTCTCCATCTGAAAAATGCTTGACTTGAGTGAGATGAGCTGGACAGAGAGCTACCTTCATGCCCAAGTGCAGACGAGTGCCCCAGATTCCCTAAACAGATGTGGACTCTACCTGTGTCCTCCCACTCTCTCTCCTGTTTGGTTTCCACTGTGTCACAGATCACATGGTCATAGAGCCATGAGGTTGTCCTCCATATCCCAGATAAGGAAACTGAAGCAAAGTGACTTGAACAAGTCACAGAGCCAGGTGCTGGAAGAAGCTTGGTTTTATGGTCATCGTTCATCATCATCATCATTTATTATAATTAACTAGTATCCATTGAGTGTTAAGTATGTGTCTAGCCCTTTGCTCAGGAAATCCTCACAATCACCCTATGAGAAAGGTATCAATACCTTTAGCCAGAAAATGGGAAAGAGGATGCCTGCTCTGCCATCCTAATGGAAATGCTATAAAAATCAAATGAGGTCATGGCTTTGAAAACACCTTCTATTCTCTACACCCCGCACAAGCATCAGGCTTTGTTCATTATCAGACTGGCTCTTGCCCCCCAGGGGCCATTGGGGAGCCTGAGTTGTCCATCACCCTGGCCCTCCAACTTTTCCCCAGCACTCACGGGTTGTCACACTCTGGTCCTCGGCACTCCACAGATCTGCAAATCCCATGTGGAGCTCTGGGGAACTTCCAAGATTGGGGAACGTACACATTTACATGTTAATTCTTTAGATTTTGAAAGCATTGTGCATACATTGTCTCATCTGATCTTCACAGACATTCAGTGATTTGTAGGGATGGCACTATCGCCACTTTGCAGAAAAGGAAAAAACTCAGAGGAGTGAGATGACTCCTTAAATTACATAAATTCAAGTATATGCACCTATAAGAGACACAGCTGGGAGTGGAACTTGGTCTTCTGAATCGTGATGCTCACGAGGCCTCATACCCGGGAGACACCTGGGCATCTCATACTTGTTGTGCCCAGCTGCCTGGATTTGAATCTCAACATCAACACTTACTTACAAGCTGGCAAGCAGAAGCAATTTATGTGCCTTTTCTGTGCTTTCTTTTCCTAATCTGTAAAATGGATATGATAGTAGTCGCCCAGCTGCCTGGATTTGAATCTCAACATCAAGACTTACTTACAAGCTGGCAAGCAGAGGCAATTTATGTGCCTTTTCTGTGCTTTCTTTTCCTAATCTGTAAAATGGATATGATAGTAGTGCTTGGAGTAGTGCCTGGTGTGTGGTAGGTACTGTATAAATATTTACTATTGCTGCTAGTACAACCAGCTGTCTGAAATCTGAGAACTGAACAATTAGCAGAGATCACAGAGCCTGCAGAGCACAGAGCTAGATCACGCTTTGTGGATAGCAAGTGCCTTCCCTCACTCTGTTATCTTGAAGCCATTGGGGAAAGCGTCTAGGTCAGCAAGAGATACTCTTGCACGTTGTCTGTAAAAGCTCTAATCCCATGTGAATCATCACTTAAGCCAATAATTATGACCATCATGTTCCAGGATTTTTAGAAGAGTTTCACTTCCAAGTATTCTCTTATATTCTGGTCATAAATTATGTAAAAATATTCAAAATTTCAACATGTATAAATCCAATTACTTCTTTCAGCCTGACTTCCCCAACCATAAGAAGCACACCAAACTGCTGCTAGACAGTACTCCCAGTACCCAACCATCAAAAAGTTAAAACACGTGGTGGCACACATGTGACCATGCTGTGACATACAGAAATATTCAGTCACATTAAGAGTAACTTATATTAGGTCTGACATTACATTGTACTGGAATAAATGTCCTGGTATTCATTTGTTTATTTATTATATCAGACTTTGTTACTAAATGATTGAAAAGTAAGTTCCCAAAATACATAAAGCACAAGATGTATATTATTGGCCATCACAAAAGTAATTTGAATTTCTAAAAATTTAATTTTAAAAAATCAGAAAACCTGTCTTTGCCTATTTTCTGTTGCTATAACAGATTGGGTAATTTATAATGAATAGAAACTTGTTGGCTCATGTTCTGGAGGCTGGGAAGTCTAAGACTGAGGGGCGGCATCTGGTGAGGGCCTTCTTGCTGCATTGTAATGTGGCAGAAAGCAAGAGAGCCAGAGAATGCTTGTTTTGTGATGGTGGCATTAATCCATTCATGAGGGTGGAGCCCCCATTACTGAACTACTTTTTAAAGGATCCCACCTCCTAATAGTGTTATAATGCAAATAAATTTCAACATGAGTTTCAGAGAGGACAAACATTCAAACCAAAGCAAAACCTTTAAGACCAATAATCAAGAGGTAAAAATTAAAAATAAAATAAAATAAAACTATTAAATAAGTAATAGACTTATCAAAAAGATTTCATGACCAGATGGCTTTAGCAGTGAATTGTTAGTCTTTTAAGGATTATGTAATTTGCGTGTTATAAAAATTGATCCAGAGTACAGGCAAAGATAAAAAGCTAACTGAGTCATTTTATAAAGTTGGCATATACCTTATACCAAAAATGAAAAAGATGAACCAAAATAGGAAACTGTAAACTAATCTCATGTATGAATACAGATGCTAAGTCCCTAAGGAAGATACTAACATATGGAATTTAATAGTACATGAAAAGAATGATCAACGGTTACCGAGAATGACCCATCCTAGGAAGACTGGACGGGTTATTATTAGGAAGTCTATTAATATAAAACACCACGTCAATTAGAAAAGCTTAAAATAATCTCAATGGCTGCCCAAAAGTTATTCAATAATTTTTTTTTTTTTTTGTCTTTTTTTTTGTCTTTTTCCGTGTCCGGCAACAGATCACAATCCTCAGTGTTGCCCCCGTACCAGACCGGGGACCGGCAATGGGACCGCAACCCTTGGCGTTGCTCCCACTCCTCGCTCAGCCAGTGAGCGGGAACCGGTCTGTATGTGGGATCCGAACCCTCGGGCGGGAGCGCCGCCGCGCTTCCCAAGCAGCGCACTATCCAGTGCGCCACCAGGCCGTCCCCTCAATAATATTTTTGATTTAAAAAAAGCACTTAGAAAGATAGAAATGAAAGAGAATTTCTTTAATGTAATAAAAAATATTCAGTTTAAACTAACTGCCTATATTATACCTGTTCAAAGTATGTGTATCAATGATCTATAGCTACAATAATGCTGTGTAACAAACCACTCCAAAACTCAGTGGCTTAAAACAACCGTAACTTATTTAGTTTTTGAGTCTGAAGTCCAGCAGAGTCGTTCTTCTGGTCTTGACTGAGCTCACTTTCATGAAGAGGGTTAGCTGGTATTCACATAATCTAGTTTGCTCTCAACTGGGATGACTAGCATAACTCAACTCTGCTCCATGGGTCCCATCCTCCAACAGGGTCCCCAGGCATATCTGTCCTATGGACGTGGAAGAGTGCAGCTGTGAGCAAGCCCACTTCCAAAGCCTCTTTGCTACCATCCCACTGGCCAAGTCTCATGGCCACACTCAGAGTCAAAGCAGAAGAGCACTCTAGAGTCACACAGCAAAGGAATGAGTCACAGAGAGGAATGAAGAATGGGGAACATTTGTCAGTCCACAGTATTAGACTTCCCAGAATATCAGTTCTACTGAATAATAATACATTTTACATTAAAATTTTATTTTTACATAAAAAGAAATATTCCATAATCATGATCAAATAAGTTTGTTATGTGTTAGGTATAGTAATATATAATGTTAAATGGGTTTTCTTACAATGGGACTTCTCAAGTTTTTATGAATGTGTCATGAGAGTTTCTGAGCGAAGGTCACAGCCTTTCCCAAACCAGTCTGAACATAGAGCCCCTTTGTTTTTCACAGAACATCTGGAGGGTCTAATGCTCATAGGACACACTTGGGGAAAAGTAGAAGATATAAATTTTTATCACAGCATTTACAATAGCCAAAAAAAGAAAAAAGAAAAAGAAAAGAGAAACACCATAATACACTCAAAAATAATCCCAATAATAAATGAGCAGAATTTATATAAAGAAAACAACAAAACTGCACTGAGATATAAAATAAAGATTTAATTAAATGGAGACACTCCATCTTTCTGGAAGAAGAGAATCGATACTGTAAAGAAGGCAATTCTTTCTAAATTGATATATAGATTTAACATAACCCCAATGAAAGTCTTAATGAGATAATAATACTCAAGTTTTGGCAAGAATACAGCAGAAACAAGCATTTTCAAACACTGACAATAGGAGTTTAAATTGGTGCAATCTTTTTAAAAAAGCAATTTGGAGCCTTAAAATTGCTCATACCTTTTGACCCAGATCTAGAAATATACTCTAACGAAATGATCAAATGTAAACAAAAATCTATTTATACAGATTTCCATGACAACACTATTTACAGGAAACAAAAATTGGTAATAATTTAAATGTCCACCAATGGGGAACTTCACTAAATAGATTTTCAGGCTTTTATATCAGTGAATAGTGTGCAAGACTAAAACACACGATTTCAAAATTTAATCAGTTATGAAAATGCTTACAAGGTAACTTGGGGTGAAGGGTGGAAGTAAGATCAGATGTATTGTCATATGATCCCAACACTGTCCCCATGTTCCCACAGAATGAGGAAATAAAGAAAATGTTAATATTTCTGGATTTTATTTAATTTTTTATATTTCCTAATTTTATATAATAATCCTGTGTTATATTTATATATATATATATATTTTTTTTTATTTTGTCAATATACACTGTATATGATTATTATGGCCCGTCACCGACACCTCCCTCCCTCCTCCCTCTCTCCCCTCCCCCCCAAGAATGTCCTTTCCGTTTTGATCAAATGTAAACAAAAATCTATTTAT
Source organism: Galeopterus variegatus (assembly GCF_000696425.1). Lineage (NCBI taxonomy): Eukaryota > Metazoa > Chordata > Mammalia > Dermoptera > Cynocephalidae > Galeopterus > Galeopterus variegatus. The sequence continues at coordinate 124,414 of NW_007732581.1, read as the reverse complement.
ACAGATTTCCATGACAACACTATTTACAGGAAACAAAAATTGGTAATAATTTAAATGTCCACCAATGGGGAACTTCACTAAATAGATTTTCAGGCTTTTATATCAGTGAATAGTGTGCAAGACTAAAACACACGATTTCAAAATTTAATCAGTTATGAAAATGCTTACAAGGTAACTTGGGGTGAAGGGTGGAAGTAAGATCAGATGTATTGTCATATGATCCCAACACTGTCCCCATGTTCCCACAGAATGAGGAAATAAAGAAAATGTTAATATTTCTGGATTTTATTTAATTTTTTATATTTCCTAATTTTATATAATAATCCTGTGTTATATTTATATTTTAAAGAATTATCCCATTGATATTTCAAGGGTGAGAAAAAAGTTTAAAATCATCTATATAAATAGTAACTGAGATCAACCAAGATAATGTTAAAAAAGAAAAAATGTTCAGGTAAGGGAGGACTTATTCTACCAAATAAAAAAGAAATTATAAAACACTGGAGTAGCAGTTCAAGAGCTGACATATCAATGAGCAAAAGTCCCAAAACAGGCAGTGAATATAAAAGAATGTGACAAATGATAAAAAGTATCATTACCTAATAGGAAGTGCTAGATTTTCCAATAAATGGTTTTATGAAAATTTATCATTTGGGGGAGAAAATAGATTCTCACCACATACCCTACACAGACAAAGTAAAGTTAAAGGGCTTGAAGGGTTAAATTTAAAGTAATGAGACTACTGAAAAAATAGAATAACAATACAGGCAATCAATTGAACTCAGAAAGCATAATCCATGGAATAAACCAGCAAAGAAAAGGCTGACTGATTTTACTACTTAACAATTAAAAGATTCTAAATTTCAAGATAATCAATTACAAAATTAGAAGGCATCAAAACCTGGGTAAAATATTTGCAACATTAGCATCATGCTATAGAATTTAACCCAAAAACCATTTGAAACTAAAACTGAAGGAAAAAAAAAAGTTTTTTGGATAATCAGACCACTATGAGAAATGTTTTCAGAATTATCTACTTGCATTTACTGGTCAAATAGGATTATATTTGTCTCTGCTAGAGATTTTTAAAGTTAAAGTTATGAACCCAGCCCATAACAGAACGTTGTCTGATTATGAAATTTTTAGGTAAATGAGGCTAATTTAGTATTGCTGATGACAAAGGAATCAGTATGTAGAAGAAGAGACGTGAAGGCTATGGATATGGAGATGTAGTTGTGGTTAAGAAGGTTAAAAAGAGAAGAAATACTTTCATGCAAAAAAGCATCTTATGTACTGAATTTTTTGTCCTAGAGCAAAATGACTGGTTGTTTAGGAAAGAGGAAGTATAGGACAAAATTAAAAAAAAACTAAAACATGTCAAAAAAATAAATAAATATTTGCAACAGATAGAACCGATAGAAGCTTAGTTACCTTTACATGCGAAGGGTGCTTACAGATCCCTCAGAGATGGGAACCAGTATCCTGCACAGACAACCCTGCAAGGGAGCAGATGTCAGTGACTTTGCCCTTTTCCTGCTGCATAATCTCCCCAAGCCTCAGCTTCCCCACCTGTCAAACTGAGCATAACCACCCAAGAGAGTCACTGTGGGGATTAAATAAGACAAAGGATATAAACTGCTTAGTCCATACCTGGAATTTTGTGAGTACTAAGTAAATGTTTCCTACAAGCACTTTCACTCATTTGACTCATGTCTATCTGGTGTCTACCATGAGATGGACTCTTTGCCAGGCAGTAGGGATTAAAAGGTACACAAGAGAAAGAATTTTACACAAAGGAGTAATCAGACACATAAAAGGCAAAGATCATAGAATGAGATATGTTACAATGGGGTGGGGACAGGATGACACAGAGCAAGGGGGCATAGGAGGCTCCTAGAGGGGGTGGCTTTAAGCAGAGTTCTAAAGGATGAAATGTCACCCAGGCATAGGGGACAGAAGGGTAATTGAGGGAGAGGGGACAGCCTGTGTGAATGATGGGAGATGAAACAGTACAGAAGGGACTCATGCACAGAGAGGTCACCATTACAGGAGAGTAAAGCTTAAGGTGGAGACTGGAGAAAGAGGGAGTTAGCAGGGGCTCCCAGTGCTTGGTTAGGAAGCTTGGACTTTTGCTTTAAGGGTTCTAAGAAGCTTTGCCAGGGTTTTAGTAAGGGTTTGTCATGCACTCTGAAATGATCGCTCTAATTGCAGCGTGGAGAATGAATTGGAAAGATCCAAGATCAGAGGCAGATAGTCTGAAACCTTGAGGCCGAGAAAGGACAGGGGCCACAAGGATGAAGTGATGTAGACAGATTTGAGGGATATTTAGGAAA
>NW_007732581.1:116277-121403 GCF_000696425.1 Galeopterus variegatus | reverse complement strand
AGAAAGGACAGGGGCCACAAGGATGAAGTGATGTAGACAGATTTGAGGGATATTTAGGAAACAGAATGAACAGACCTGGTGACTGATTGAATGTAGGAACCGAGTGGCAGGGATTAGTTAAGGATGACACTCAGAAATCTCAACACTTTCAGAACATGAGTATGACAACAGAAAAAAATGGCAAAGGTCAGACAGTGAGAATTCACAAACACAAATGGCAGAATAAAAACAGACGTACGAGAATTATTTCATGTGAGTTGTAATTAAAGATTTAAAAGGAATATACTTTATCATCTATCAAATTGCATGTATTAGATTAATATTCAGAAATACGTAAATTATTTTTAAGGCTCAGTTTTAGGAGTGTGTGTCATCTGGACATACAGTTAAGTGAGTGGTCATTTATCATTCTACGTTTATTCTATCTGATAGATTCGACTAACAAGTCTTGACTGGCACCTACTATGTGCAGGAACCATGAAAAGAGCCAAGGATGTAAAGTTGCATAAGAACCTTTCCTTTCTCAGTACAGTGAAGACACCTGTATTTTTTTTATTTTATTTTTTTTATGGTGGTTGTTATTCTAAGTTCTGGAGATACAAGAATGAAAAGACCTGTTCTCTTCCTACTCAACAACAACAATGACAAAACCCGATTAAAGAATGGGGAAGTGACTTGAAATAGACATTCTCCAAGGAAGACATACAAACTAACAAGCTGGTTACAGGGCAGGATCATTAAGCAGTTATCAGCACAGGGGCTGCAAGAGGACACTGGAGGGGCAAGTAGATCAGACTTGGAGGAAGGGAAGAAATAGCAGAAGAGAGATTACACTGCAGCCAAGGTTTTTTTTTTTAAATTTTGGTTCTGGGGTAAGCACGAAGAAGGATGTCACCCATTCTACTGCAGAAACTAGGCAGAGATACAAAAACAACTGTTTTTCGCTAAACTCTCCAGTCTACAGACTTCTCCAACTGGGCAAATCAAGACTGGCTGACAGAGAGATTTCTCCTAGAGGGCATGCAGGGGTGTAGGTGCACTGCCATCCAGTGGCAAGATGGGGGTGCCAATCAATTACTTTTCATGTGCTCCTTCTAAGCCACTACTGGAAGGTTTGGGGCTTTTGAGGGGAAGGAAATGACCCAAAGTTAATCAATGATGGTGGCCAAAAGAGATGGGCAGAAGTTTTGTTTAACCCCCTCAAGGAGAGATGCCACCTATATTGCATATGTGTTTTTCTAAGGAGCACTAATATTTGTGCAAGTTTGTGTGAGTACACTCTGTGACATTCGCATAACGATGAAATCACCTAACAATGTATTTGTCAGAATATGTCCCCATAGTTAAGCATCATATGACTATACTTAAAAATAGTAAAGATGGTAAATTTTGTGTTACATGGATTTTACCACAATTTTTTAAAAAAAGACCTGTCCTCTAACTTCGGACTGCTTTTATTTTTGTGCTAGTGAGGTGACTTACCAATCCTCCATCCAACGTCTTCCACTGCTCTTCTGTTTAGATGCTTCATCCATACATAGGTGAGATGTCTTCTGTGTGGAAGAAGTTTTTCTGCCTTTTCTATAAACATGCTTCTTTAATTTACATATCAGAGACCAGAGGCTTAGTGAAGGAGACTTGCTCAGTGTCAGAAAACTACCGCAGAGCCCAGGAAGGCCCCGATGCTCACTTGAAAGCTTTGTCCTTTTTCATCTGGAAGGGGCCTTTGATTACACTGTCCCCAGCACTCATAGAGCCATCATTTCAGACAAACGCACTGGCAGTCAGTGCCAGGCAAAATAGCATGATCTCACTCCAGGACCAAACTCATCAGGGCCTTCCTCCTAGCTCTTATGTTCAGACAAAGCAGGTCTCCAGGAAGAATGTCTCATTCCCCAGATCCTCTTACCGTCTCCTTGAGATGGAGTTCAAGAGCTCTCTTGCCTGTGCATCCCCACCCCAGCCTTTATGCTGGTGGTAGCAGAGTCAGAGACAGCCACCATCTTCTCTTCTTGAGTCTTCACCTCTTCTTTGAGCAAGTCGCTCAGAAATACTCAGAGCCACTGAGGCTCAGAGTTAGAAACAGAGACGGGTCTTCCTCCTGCTTTGAATAATGACATCCAGAAGTGGTCCATCCTTAGAGGGCTTGAGTGCCACCAAGATACAGGCAGGAAATGGGGGAAAGAGAGAAGGACAGGGGGGAGGGAGAGATAAAGAGAGAGCCCACATGAGCTTTGGAAACGAGCTGGTAATTTACTAGCTCTGCATCATCTCCATCTGCCTCTCTCTGGGAGTTTCCTAAATGGCTAAAACAATAAGATGGTGAAACTGTTGAGCTGTTCCTTCCACAGCCTCGCTGGCCAGGCTGACTCCAGGTGTTTCAGACAGATGTGCACCAGTGCCTCCCTGTCAGCAGGAGTCCTTAATGCCTTGTGCCCTGACATTTGGAATGCAGCCAGAGTCGGGTTTATTGGTACTTTGTAGGTCACTTTGATTCTTGTATTTTTAGATTTACTAACAGAAATAGCTCATATTGTTATCCCTGCACTCTTTATGGATGGCACTATATCATGGTGTGGAAGAAAGAGAAAATAATCTGGGATCTGGTCAGAGTCCTGGGTTTGTGATACGATGTGCTGGTTCTAAGGCCTTATTAAGCACGTTATTCAGCCCTTTGAAGACATAATGTGTGTATTGTAAAATGGATATATTGATAATGATTGCCTCAAAAGGTCATTGCAGAAATCAAATGAAGCAATCTATAGACTGTACATTGCTGTGCAGCTGCTATACAGGCCAGAGGTAAAAACATGTGGTCATCGTACCAAATCCAGTCTGCTCTATGCCTTGCTTAGCCTGTACACTTTTAAACCATTTGTATGCCTTTAGACCAGCTCGTAATCTCCAGATGCCACAGTCCCCACTTCTCCATATTGCCTCACACCCAGCCTACTGTCTACTACCAACCTTATCTGGAAAGTTTTAGTCTGAGACCCAGACATGGAACCTTAAAGGCAGGCAGCATTCAGTAATTCAGAAGAGGCATCTTACCTGCAGCCAGCAGATCCAGAAGTGGGACTGTGTGAGCCCAACAAGAAAGAGTCTTCAGTCTGAGGCAGCCTCAGACTCACTGGGCTAATAACAGTGATATAAAAGTCAGAGTAGTAAGTTATGAGTTTGCAATGACAAAGAAAATGCTCCTGAAGACTGGCTTGCCACTATCTTTATCATGACAGTACACTATATACGACACATTGCTACAATTAGAGGTTTGTTTGGTTTATACAGTACTGGCACTGAAATAAATAAATCAATAAAACATTAGTCCATGCTAGAAAGCCCAGAAATAGAACTTAGCATACATAGGAATTTAGTATCCAATAAAGGTGGCATTTCTAGCCTGTGGGGAGATGATGGATTTATTTCATAAATAACGCTAGGGTAATTTGTTAACTGTTTGTAGAAATACAGTGGCTTTACATTGTACTCTTCACACTATAAACCAAGGTAAACTGCAAATGGATAAAAGTATTAACATTTTATATTAAAAAAATAAAAGACCCAGAAGAGAATATAAGTGAATGTTCATGTGCTTTCATGTAGAAAACCCACTTCTAAATATAAAAGTAAAAGAAGAAACTGTAAAGAAAAACAAATTATAAGCTCAACTACATGAACATTTAAATATTTCTAAAGATCTAAAGACATCACAAGCAAAATTAAGAGGAAACAACAAGCAGGAAGGGGGAGAGAGAGAGAGAGAGAGAGAGAGAGAGAGAGAGAGAGAGAGAAAGAGAGAGAGAGAGAAGAAAGAAACCTAGGACCAGGCACAAAGTGATGAATAAAACACACAGGATCTCTACCTTCATGGAGTTTTCAACCCAGTGGGGAAGACAGACATTAAAATCAGGACCACCCTCAAATAAATCTTTATTAGTAGTATTGATCCCTCTGAAGCCAAAGAATGGGGAGTCGTACTGGGAGATCTAAAGTTCGATGGAACAGTTGAGGAAGGGCTTTCTGGAAAGTGTTATTTGTGCTGAGGGCTGCAAAGACATAGGAGTGTGATGGAGGGCAGGGAGTAAAGGACTCAGGACGAGGGAAGACCTCTGTGCCATGTATCAGGAGCAGCAAGAAAAGCAAAGTGTCTGGGGCACACATTTGAAGTGGAAAATTGAAGAGGAACTATTGGACAGGTTCAAATAACCCAAAAGAAGGCAAGAAAGGGGAAACAGAAAATAAAAATAGTGGTAACAAACAGAAAAACATAATAAAATGGTAGACTTAAATCTACATATATAAATAATTACATTAAGCAGAAATGGTTAAGCAGAAACCCATAAATTAAAAGACAGAAATTGTCAGGCTGGATTTAAAGTATGTTTCAACTACGTGCTGCCCACAAGAAACTCACTTCAAGCATAGTTACACAGGAAAGTCAAAGTAAAACAATGGGAAAAGATATACTATGAAAACACTAATAAAAAGAAAGATGGAGCGGCTATTTTAACATCAAAGTGGACCTCAAATAAAGTAAGTTACAAGAGCTAAGGAAAGACATTGCATAATGATAAAAAGATCATTCCCCAAGAAGACATCACTCTAACTGTATGCACCTAACAACAGAACTTCAGAATACATAAAGGAAAAACTGATATAATTGAAAGGAAAAATAAACAAATTCACAATTACAGGAGACTATTTGCTTATCCTTTATATGTAATCTATCTTTTCTCCTCCCAGGAAACCTGTATGATCTTCCTTTAGTCTCAGTGCTCTAAAATTTCTCAAAGATGTGCCATGGTGGGTCTGTTATCATTCATTGTTTCAATATTCACTGGCTCTTTTAATCGGAAAACTCATGTTTTTCAAATATGGAAATGCCCTTAAATCGTTTCTTTGATGATTTTATGCCTTCTGTTTTCTCTGTTTACTAATTCTGGAACTGCTATTCATATATTAGTCTTCCAGCATAGATGTTCTGATTTTCTAATTTTTCACTCCTATTTTCCGTGTTTTTCACTTTTGGTTCTACTTTCTCTGAGCATTCCTTATCTTATCTCCCAACCCTTCTATTGAGTCTTTATTTTCTGCCATCATAGCTTTAATTTCTAAACAATATTGTT
>NW_007732581.1:114019-115778 GCF_000696425.1 Galeopterus variegatus | reverse complement strand
AACCCTTCTATTGAGTCTTTATTTTCTGCCATCATAGCTTTAATTTCTAAACAATATTGTTCATTAAATGTTCCTTTTTAAGACATCATGTTCTTGTTTCAGGATTGTGATATATCCTCTTCTTTCTCTGAAGATATTTCTCATGGTTTCATTTTTGTGCTCCCGGTGTAATCTCTATTCCATCAAGTTGCCTTTTTCTATTTCTTTATTCTGGTGTCTGCTTTTCCTGATGGAGGCTTTCCTCAGATCTCTGAACCTCCTTGGTCATGTCCTCATCTTGAAGAGTGGGAGTCTAACAGCGCTGAGAAAACAGATCGTCCTCACAGAGTGGCTTTGTCACCCTAGAGTGATCTGGTTGGCCTGTTTCACTGGGAAACCCCCAATTCAGTAAGTTTATATCCTTCTTCTTGGGATAATTTGATCCCTAGAGAAAGCTTTTCTAGCCTTGTGTTAGAAAGATAAAGATACACCTGCTGTGTACTGGAAGCCAAGTGGGGAAACAGCCGAGGGGTGGAGGTCTCACTTGATCTGTCTTTCAGTGATGCCCACACAATCAGCTGTGCTTGAGACTCCCAAATGCAGAGATCTTCTGTTTCATCCTTCTAGGAATAAACGTCTGGTCTCCAGCAGTGGTGGTGGGGGGGTCACTTAGCTGGACAGAGTGGGAAAGAGGATTTGGGATCTAAATACCTACAGACTTTAAACCAATCCTCCTGATATCAGGCCCTCTCTTCACCCCTTGCTCTAGGCATGCCTACTGCAGCCAATTCTTAAGCCCTCCAAGGATTTGTAAACAAAACTCTGGTTGCTTCTGCATTTTCTCACTGCCTCCATAAGATTCTGTTTCCTTGGACCTGATAATATATTATTTATCCTTATACTTTTCACCTTCAAAGTTCTGTTGCTATTATCTCCTCATCTCATCTTGTTCTCCTTTATGCTTTTTTTGAAAAATACCTTTATTGTGAATTCAGTAGAGTTTTGGAAGGAAGCAAAAGTAGGTACATGTGTTTAATTTTCTATTGTTGTCCACTAGTTCTTGCTCCCATAATTAAAAAATATAAAAATGCTTATAAGGAAGTTTGCTTGGTAATTCCCAAGCCAGAACAAAGAGGGGTGAAAGAACTGAATATTTATCAGTTGAAGAACTGAATGGGATCAGGTTAAGATAGCATCCTGCACCTGTCCACTACCTGGAGATAGGTGTTCCTGCCAATGGGACTCTAACTTTCAAAGTCCATGTCTCTCTTGAAGATGGGCACTGCCAGTGTTGTCCTCTGTGAGTCTTCTTCAGCATGTTAATATTTTCAGTCAAGTTGTAGACAAGCCTGAGTGACCTGGGAGGCTTTTTGTATACCATTACTAAAATTCTTCATGAGTTGATACTATCCTTAACACAGAGAAGGAAAACTAATTTCTAAAGTTTTTCATGAAGACACTTTATTTTAGGGCTAACTGAAATGCCATCCTTCTCTTAGTCTCTATATACACATACATGGTTAAATATGAGTCCACATTTCTAATCCAGAAAATGTTAAAGTTAATCCATATACCAGAGAGAAAGGGAAATTATTCTAGCCCCCCCTAAAAGAGGGAAACAAGCCCTGAACATGAAATATCACAGACATTAAACATAAGTTCAAATCACTCAATATTCATTGATTCACTTAATGAAAAGCTACTGCAGTCACTACATGAAAAGTACTGTCCTGGTCTCACAATGACAGAGGATAAAGAGCAAACATGAAGAAGAGTAAGA
>NW_007732581.1:110996-113039 GCF_000696425.1 Galeopterus variegatus | reverse complement strand
GGCTATTTTAACATCAAAGTGGACCTCAAATAAAGTAAGTTACAAGAGCTAAGGAAAGACATTGCATAATGATAAAAAGATCATTCCCCAAGAAGACATCACTCTAACTGTATGCACCTAACAACAGAACTTCAGAATACATAAAGGAAAAACTGATATAATTGAAAGGAAAAATAAACAAATTCACAATTACAGGAGACTATAACCCTCTTCTCTCAGTAACAAACACAAAAATAGACAGAAAATTAACGGTATAGAAGAGACCACCAACCAATTGAATCTAATTGACATTCACAGAGCGTTCAACCCAACAACAGCAGAATACACATTCTTTCTAAGTTCACAAGGAAAATTTATCAAAATATACCATGTTCTGGATTACAAACAAATAAATTTAATTCTGTAACTGTAATGAAATCAAACTAGAAATAAATAACAGAAAGATAATAAGAAAATTACCAATCACCTGGGAATTTAACAATGAACTTTTTTGGGGGGGGGATTTTTTAAGGGGATTGCAACCCTTGGCTCAGTGCCATCCACACCCGCTCAACCAGTGAGTGCACGGGCCATCCCTATATAGGATCCAAACCCGCAGCCTCAGTGCTGTCAGCATCACACTCTCCTGAGTGAGCCACGGGGCTGGCCCTAAAAATTAGCTTTTAAATAATCCATAAGTCAATGAAGTGTCAAAAGATATTAAGATAATTTGAATTGAACTGAAATATATAAAAACATGATCTACCAAAATGTGTGGGATGTAGCTAAAGCAGTGTTTGAAGAGAATATCATAACACTAAATGCTTCTATCAGGAAAGAAGAAAGGTGTCAAATAAGTAATCTAAATTTTTACTTTAAGATAAAAGAAGAGCAAAACACTCCCAAAGCATACAGGAGGAAAGAAGTAATTAAGATAAAATCAGAAATCAATGATAGTGAAAACAAGCTCAACTGAGAAAAATCAATGAAACCAAAAAAATCTCATGATAAACTTCTAGCAAAACTGGAAAAAAAAAAAGAGACAGACAGACATATATTGCTAACATCAGGAATAAAAAAGAGAATATCACTACAGACTCCACAGACTTTAAAAGTATAATAAACAAATACCATGAACAATTCTATGCACATCAATTGGACAATTTGAATGAAACAGGCTAATTTCTCAACAACCGTGACCTACTGAAATTCCCCAGAAATGAGGCAGATATTATGAATAGTCTTATAACTACTAAAGAAACTAAACCCATAGTTTAAAAATCTTCTGAAATATAAAAATTTAGGCTTAGATAGTTTCACTGGCAAATTCTACCAAACGTTTAAGGACTCTACATAATAAAACAAGAAAAACTTCTCAACTCATTTTTATGAGGTTGCCATTATCCTGATGCCAAAACCAGACAAAATACAAAAAACAAAATTATAGGCCAATATTCTTTAAGAACATAGACACAAAAACCATCAAGAAAATAAAAGCAAATCAAATTCATCAACATATAAAAAGAATAATGTATTATGATCAAGTGAGATCTATCCCAGGAATGCAAGGCTAGTTTAACATCTGAAAATCAAGCAATCTGATCCACCATATGAACCATTTAAAGAAAAGCCATGTGATTATATCAATTGATGCAGAAAAGTCATTTGAAAATTTAACATCTGTTAATGATAAAAAACTCTCAACAAACTAGGAATATAAAAGAAATTTCTCAACCTTATAAAGTTCATCTATAAAATCCCTAGAGCTAATGTAATGTTTAATGATAAAGAATAAATGCTTCTCCTATGATCAACAACAAGAAAATAATGCCCACCCTCACAGCTCCTATTCAATATGGTAATAGAAGTCCTAGCAAGTGCAACAAGGCAAGAAAAGTATATTAAAGCCACAAAGATTAGAAAAGAAGAACTAAAAAATGTCTTTATTTGCAGACAACTTGATTGTCTATGTAGAAAATCCCAAGGAATCATAATAGTAATAGTAATAATAATAATAATAATAATAATAATAATAATAAGAAGAAGAAGAAGAAGAAGAAGAAG
>NW_007732581.1:109298-110171 GCF_000696425.1 Galeopterus variegatus | reverse complement strand
AGAAGAAGAAGAAGAAGAAGAAGAAGAAGAAGAAGAAGAAGAAGAAGAAGAAGAAGAATAGTATTTGTAGAATTAATGGTAGAGTTTAACAAGATTACAAAATACAATGTCAACACAGGAATATATAGTATTTCTATATTCTAGAAATACACAATTTGAAAACAAAAGCAGTATCATTTAGAGTAGTTTCAAAAATGAAATACTGCAGTATATATTTAATATATACAAAATCCATATGTTAAAAACTATAAAATGCTGATGAAATAAATCAAAGAAGACAAATAAATGGATAGAGATAATCTGTTCATGGATTGGAAGAAACAGCACGGTAAAGATGCTGACTCTACTTAAACATATGTATAGATTTAATGCAATTTCATCAAAATCCCAATGAGGGCTTTTGTAGAATAGACATGCTTATTCTAAAACTTATATGGAAAAGCAAAGGAACTAAAAAAGCTAAAACAGTTTTAAAAGAGAAAAATAAAGTTAGAGAAATTAAGCTACACATTTTTATGACCTACTATATATCCATGGTAATCAAGACAGTATGGTACTGATGAAGAGATATATATGTGGATCAACAGAACAAAATAGAAAGTCCAGAAACAGACCCACACAAATACAGACAGTTTTTTTTTTCCCTAAAGGTGCAAAAGCAAGTCAGGAAATGCTGTTGGAACAGTTTAATACCTTCTGCAAAATAATAGTAAAATAGATCTTTACCTTGAAATTCCAGATGCTGTGGCTGTCCCTGTGCAGCTCCTGAGATTCTGGGGTTGGACTCTGTGCCCTTGAAGTGATGATTCTAGGGTTTTCTATACATTTCAAAAAGCAACCAAAAAATGAATAAATCTTGGGTATGGCCATGTG
>NW_007732581.1:108123-108555 GCF_000696425.1 Galeopterus variegatus | reverse complement strand
AAATGTGATACACTACATCGACAAAATCAAGGACATAAAAACATATGATTATTGCAACAGATGCAGAAAAAGCATTTGACAAAATTCAACATTATTTCATGATAAGGACTCTTAGCAAATTAGGTGAAGAAGCAAAGTATCTCAACACAATAGAAGCCATATATGACAGACCCATGGCCAATATCATCCTGAATAAGGAAAAGCTGAAAGCTTTTTCCTTAAAAACAGGAACAAGACAAGGATGCTCATTCTCACCCCTCATATTTAACATAGTATTGGAAGTACTAGCCAGAGCAATCAGGCGAGAGAAAGAAATAAAGGGTATTCAGATTGGAAAAGATGAATTCAAACTGTCCCTGTTTGCAGATGACATGATCTTATATATTGAAAAACCTAAAGACACTACCAAAAAAACCACTTAAAGCTGATAAA
>NW_007732581.1:106357-107703 GCF_000696425.1 Galeopterus variegatus | reverse complement strand
AAAGTATAAAATTAATAAAAGAAAACATAGGGGAAACACTTCAGGAATTAGGACTGGGCAAAGACTATATGAATAAAACCCCAAAAGCACAGGCAACAAAAGAAAAATTAAACAAATGGGATTATATCAAACTAAAAAGCCTCTACACAGCAAAAGAAACAGTTAACAGAACAAAAAGACAACATACGGAATGGGAGAAAATATTCACAAACAATACATCCAACAAGGGGTCGATGTCCAGAATGTACAAGGAACTCAAACAACTTCACAGTAAAGAAAACAAGTGACCCAATTAAAAAATGGGCAAAGGAGCTGAATAAGCATTTCTCAAAGAATCATATACAAATGGCTGACAGAGGCATGCAATATGCTCAACATCACTAAGCATCAGGGAAATGCAAATCAAAACCACAACTAGGGCNAGAAATAAAGGGTATTCAGATTGGAAAAGATGAATTCAAACTGTCCCTGTTTGCAGATGACATGATCTTATATATTGAAAAACCTAAAGACACTACCAAAAAAACCACTTAAAGCTGATAAACGATTTCACTAAAGTTACAGGATACAAAATCAACATGCAAAAATCAGTAGCATTTTTATATTCCAATAACAAACTAGAGGGAAAAAAATCAAGAAAGCAAGCCCATTTACAAGTCACCAAAAAATTTAAATCCCTAGGAATCAATTTAACTAAGGAGGTGAAAGATCGCTACAATTAGAGCTACAAATCACTGCTGAAAGAAATTAAAGAGGACACACAAAAAAGGAAAGACATTCCATGCTTTTGAATTGGAAGGATTAACATTGTGAAAATGTCCATACTACCCACTGTGATCTACAGATTCAATGCAATCCCCATCAAAATACCAATGACATTCTTCACAGAAATAGAAAAAATAATCCTAACATTCATATACAACAATGAAAGACCCCAAATAGCCAAAGCAGTCCTGAGCAAAAAATAAATAAATAAATAAATAAAGCTGGAGGCATCACACTATCTGACTACAAATTATACTACAAAGTTATAGTAAGCAAAACAAGATGGTACTGGCATATAAATAGACATTCAGACTGACGGAACAGAACAGATAACCCAGAAATCAACCCACATACTTTCAACCAACTGATATTTGATAAGGGCAACAGGCGCATACATGGGGGACAGGACGGCCCCTTCATTAAGTGATGCTGGGAAAACAGAAGAATGAAAGTAAACTATACCTCTTGCCATATACCAAAATCAACTCAAAATGGAATAAAGGCATATATATAAGACCCAAAAGTATAAAATTAATAAAAGAAAACATAGGGGAAACACTTCAGGAATTAGGACTGGGCAA
>NW_007732581.1:70345-105727 GCF_000696425.1 Galeopterus variegatus | reverse complement strand
GTTGCCGGTCCCGGCCCAGTATGGGCACGACACTGAGGGTTGCGATCCGTTGCTGGACACGAAAAAAGACAAAAAAAAAAAACAAAAAAACCACAACTAGATATTATCTCACCCCAGTTAGACTGGCCAGTATCAAAAAGACAGAGAATGACAAATGTTGGCTAGGATGCGGAGAAAGGGGAACCCTCCTATATGGTTGGAACTGCAAATTAGTGCAGCCATTATGGAAAATGGTCTGGTGGTTCCTCAAACAACTACAGATAGAACTGCCATATGATTCAGTAATCTTGCTGCTGTGTATATACCCAAGGGAATGGAAATCATCATTTTGAAGGGATACCTGCACTCCCATGTTTATTGAAGCTCTATTTACAATAGCTAAGAGTTGGAACCACCTATACGTCTTTCATCAGACAACTAGATAAGGAAAATGTACACATACACAATGGAATACTATTCTGCCATAAAAAGGAAAGAAATTCTGCCATTCTCAGCAACATGGGTGAATTTAGAGAAAATTATGTTAAGTGAAATAAGCCAGGTACAGAAAGAGAAATACTACATGTACTTACTCGTAAGTGGGAGGTGGGAGGAAGAAATGAAAGAAACAAAGGAAGGAAGGAAGGAAGGAAGGAAGGAAGGAAGGAAGGAAGGAAGGAAGGAAGGAAGGAAGGAAGGAAGGAAGGAAGGAAGGAAGGAAGGAAGGAAGGAAGGAAAGAAGGAAAGAAAGAAAAAGATTCACAATTCTTTGGACTTTCAAAAGGAGGGAACAGAACTGAGGTCACTAGAAGTTGGAAAGGGGAAGAGGGGCTAGGGAAAAATTGTTAAAGGGCCACAAAGAACGTTTACCTTGTATAATGATAAAATAAATAAATAGATAAATAATTTATTATATAAATCATTATAGTTAAAAATAATAAATAAACCTCAACCTAAACATCACACCATATACAAAAATTAACTCAAAATAGATCATAAATCTAAATGTAAAAAATAAAATTATAAAGCTTTCAGAAGAAAACATAGGAGAAAATTTTTGTGACCTGGGAGTTGTCAAAGAGTTCTTAGACATGACATCAGGAAAAAAAAATGTAAATTGTACTACATTATAATTAAAGCTCTTAAAAAGACACGGTCAAAAGAATGAACAGACAAGTCACAGACTGGGAGGAAACATTTGCAAATTATATTTCCACCAAAGTGCTTGATCCAAAACTCAAGAGTAAGAATACAAAAATCTCAATTAAAAAATGGGCAAAAGACTTGCACATACTTTACCAAACAGATTGAAAGTAACCATATGAAAAATTATTCAACATCATTCGGCATGAGGGAAATGCAAATTAAAGGCACAATGAGATACCACTATGTACTTACTAGAATATCTAAAATTAAAAATATATGTATTGATAATAGCAAGTGCTGGTGAGAATGCAGGGCCGCTTGAACTCTCATACATTGCTGTCAGGAATGCAAAAGAGTACAGCCTCTCTAGAAAGTAGTTTGGTAGTTTCTCATAACATTAAAAATGCATTTCCATATGACCCAGCAATCCCAGTCCTGGGTAGTTATCCTAAAGAACTGAAAATTGAGATTCGTTCAAAAACCTATACATGAACATTTAGAGGTCTATTCATTATCATCAAAACCTGGAACCAACCCAAATATTGTTCAATGGATGCATTAATAAGCAAACTGTGGTACACCTACATAAGAGAGTGGTGCTCAACAATAAAGAAGAAGAATAGTTTTCCATGAAACACCTTGGATGATTCTCAGAGACATTATGCTGAGTGAGAGAAACTAGTCTGAAAAGGTTGTACACTGTGTGATTCCATTCTTATGACATCATCAAGAAACACAAAACTGTAAAAGGGGAGAGCAGATCAGGGATGGAGAAGGGTGTGACCATCACGAGATGCCCAAGGAAGTTCTGCAGGTGACAGAAGTGCTCCATATCCTGACTGTGGTGATGGCTACACAAATATACACATGTGTTAAAATTTATAGGACTGTACGCTCACAACGTAATTTTTAAAAAAAGAAATTAGGACTAAAACTAAACTCCAATAAAACCAAATGGTGATAGGGTAGGAGGATATTACTAAACCCTCCTAGCCTGTCAGGGATGGGGCTAGGACCAGCTCCTCAGTCTCCCAAGACAGGGTCCAGCAGAACCATGGATGGGGACTGGCAGTTAATAAGGGACGCCAGGAAAGACCCCAGGGATCTGGCATTCACCAGAAGGCCCTTTGGCCTATTCCAGTAGCTCTTAACCTACTTGCATCAAAACTACTTGAGCACTATTTAAAAAAAAAAAAAATACAGACTCAGTCTCTCTGGGATTGGGCCCTGGAATATGCATTTTCATGCACACCAGGTGATTCTGATGCATAGCTAAGCTTGGAAGCCAATGGTCTATTGGAAGGGCTCATTCACTGTACAGACAGCTCTAAGAGGCTGGGTTCAGTTTTCTCATGTGTTACTTGAAGATAATAGGTTCAGTTTGACTAACTACAAGAGCTGGAGGATGGTTTTGAATGTGTCCTGTGACTGTCAGCACAGGTTACACTGGATCTCCGTAGAGCATTGTTGGAACATCCCACTGGCTGGCAGTGGGCACTTGCAGGCATCAGGACAGACTTTCTTCGAGCCAGTAGAGAAAACACACTCTGACGGGGACTCCCATTCTTGATACCTAAGATGAGCTCAGGAGACTAAGGGGTCTGGAGACGCAGGGCCCCACTGAAGAACTCCTGGGTGGGCCAGTGGGAGGAGGAAGAGGGTCTGAGCCATGTAAACTCTCCTGTGGGC
This sequence comes from Galeopterus variegatus, assembly GCF_000696425.1. NCBI lineage: Eukaryota > Metazoa > Chordata > Mammalia > Dermoptera > Cynocephalidae > Galeopterus > Galeopterus variegatus. The sequence goes on along the minus strand of NW_007732581.1, from coordinate 102,913 downwards.
GTGTGGCAGCAGGGGTTACTCTGCACAGAACTGCGCTCATGCTGGTCTAAGGGTATCTGTCCAGAGCACAGGGTCATGGTCAATAAATTTGTGTCTGTTCAGTATTCCCCAGCCCACAGAAAGTGTCTTCATCCCACCTCTGAGAAGCTGAGGCCTCACACTGGAGCTGTCAGGAGGGTCACATAAAGCCCTTGGTGGGGGGGGGGGATCTTCTGGGAAGGCAAATTATCCACCCTATCAAAAACCACATGGCCCCCAGGGTGCTGGGGCCTTCCCACACTCAGAGCTAATAGGCTGCAGGAAAAGTTAAACCTGGGTGCAGGGCAGTGATACCTCTAATGGTGCGAATTACATCATCTGTAACCTTTTTTCACAACGGGCTGGTTTCAAACAGCTGTAATTTATGGATGTTCTTCCAAGTGGAATTAGTCAATATATTTGTTTTCCCTTTGATATATAGCCACAGGAGCACGTCAGGCATGAGGTGTATTAAGCCTTGCCAATTTTCTGCCGCTTCTGAGCACTATAGATTTTGCTCATGGAGTGGGCTGGTTCCACCCCAACACAGACAAAAAATCATTTCAAATACTGAAAAGCCTTCCAGCTCTCAGAACACAGAGCTCTCTAGGAGACCAGCAGCAGCCTTGGGAAAGAAAGAAAACTTGTTCCTACAGTCCTGGATGCTGGGGGAGTTGGAGGAGCCTGATGGGACAGGGTGAAGGCAGCAAGTCACCTCGGTGTACCAGTCGCCCTCCCCTGGGTGGGGTGGGGGACTCTGGGGGCTGCAGACTGCAAAAACCGCAGGGCCAGAGGTGGAGCTGAATTGTCTTTTCACTGGGCTTTACTTCAGCATCAGGTGGAGTCAAGTCCCCCATTCCAAGCAGTTTGGAGAGTGACAGTGGTCAGTCAGAGCCAGGGTACTCTGGCCACCCCAGCACAGCCCCTCAAGTCAGGACATGATATAGTCAACCCTGCTCCTTCTCTTACCACTTTTCAGAGTTAGCTGAGAGTACCTTTAGGTCCAAAGAGAATCCCTGGCGGAAAAGTCATCCCCAAGCATCTCCAAACCTCACGATGCATAACGATTACCTGAGTTTCCATGTTAATGCAGATTATCAGACACCACCTCACTCCAGAATGTCCTTCAGTAGGTCTGGGGTGGGGCTCAGGACTATGCATTTTATACAAAAGGCCTCCACAACCTGATTCAAGCCTACTGGCTACCCCACCTCAACTTGTCACTGATTAAATGAATGAGGTTTAACTGCATCTGAACAGATGGTGTTTCTTTAGGTGAGGCAAAATGGAAGACACCAATACCAGGAAAAAAATGAGAAACTATTAAACTTTGATGTTAATAGTGTAGGAGATGTGCCCGCTCATCTGTCTACACTGAATATACCCACCCCATCTATCTATATAACCAGAGTTCTGACTTACCAAGTGCCTGCTAGATGCCAGCCACTCAGCAGCTGTATCTCCATTAGCTGAGCTAATGGTCCTGTAAAGCAGGTTCTAGGAGTGGTCAGACAGCTTGACCCAGCACACACTGCTGGTCAGTGGCAAAGCCGGGATGTGAAGGCCCATCTTTCCAGCTGCAACACTCTTCCACGCTCTCCAGGGCCTTTCTTGGCATGCTCCCTGGAGAACTGTTTTGGGGTCGGAAGTGCTGCTTTCCTTTTCTTTACTTTCCTTTGCTCTTCTTTGCTTGGGTCTGATGATTCTCTTCTCTGGAAGTCACCTCTTCCTCTGAGCAGTGTAACACGCTGGCTGTTAGGGTCTGTGGAGCCAGACTACTTGGGTGCGAGGTCTAGCTCTGCCGCTTTCTAGCTTTATGATGTTAGGTGAGTTACTGAGCCTCTCTCAGCCTTTGTATCCTCACCTGCAAATGATGATAATCTTCATACCTGCCCCGCAGAATGGCTGTTTGGTTTAGGTGAGTTAATATGTGTACATATTAGCTTCACACACACAGCAATTCACACACTCATCCCTTTGGTCGGCAAATTTGGAGTGCTGAAATCCAAGGCAGGTAGTGCTGAAATCCAAGGCAGGTAGTGCTGAAATCCAAGGCAGGTAGTGCTGAAATCCAAGGCAGGTAGTGCTGAAATCCAAGGCAGGTAGGTGTGGTTCGAGAGGAACTAGTCCATAGCAGTAGGTAGATGCAGCCTCTGCATTCCACTGGGCATAAGAAAGAGGAGGATCACAAAACCAATGGGTCAGCAGAGAACGAGCACAGGGAGCAAGACAGAGCTGGCCAGGAAAGGGCACGTGGCTGGGAACAGACACCAGAAAAGGCACACAACATAGAAATGAGAGACACTTGGGGACACATGTCATCAGGGACAGGTGAGAATCAGGGATCATGAAAACGAGCCCCGTAACCTCATCCAAACAACTGCAGTACCAGGTCCACGTCAGAGCAAGCACTCTATACATACATATGCACCCCACAGACAAGCACACACACAGAGACACACGCACATACACACAGTCATATACACAGATACACACTGATACAGACACATACAGACATGCACAGACAGACACAGGCACATGTATACATACAACCAGACACAGATACACATGCACACACAGAGACACACATATACATGCACACACAGAGGCAGATACAGACACACAGGAATACACAGACACAAAGACACACACATGCATACATATGTACACAGGGACGTATGCACAGACAGATACACATACAGACACACACACATGCAGACACAGACACACAGAGACATGTACACACACAGACACACAAATACATGCACACAGGCACACATACACACACACACAAACATGCCCACGCAGACAGGCATGCATACACACGCAGACAGAAACACATTCACACACACACACACACACACACACAAACAAGCTCAAGCACCACGTCCATCAGCCTATCTGGCCTGTGTGCTTTCCACAGGCAAGGCTGTCTAAATATAGGGAAGTGGGGTAAGAAATCCAAGTTCTGCTGATAAAATCAGTGATCAGGAAGAATCAACAAACTTTAGACTTTATATTTACACAGAAAACCACAGGTCCCTGAGCTCCCAGGAGACTGTAAAATGGAATATTTTGATCCTATGTATATTGATTCTGCTGAGAAAACTGACTCACTGCAGAGGAGCTGGATCCACCTAGGCAACACCTGGGCTCCGAGGAGCTAGCTGTCGTTGACTTAGGCTAATGGCTACAATGTAAAAGCACCTCCAGGAAGGCTCAGACCACATGGGCGAAGGACAGAGAGGACAGGAGCTGAAAAAGAAGCTCACGACAAGCTGGGCACTGTGACCTCTTCATGGACGTCCTCCTCCCAGCAGGCCCTTTGATGCCTGCCCGCCAAGGACCCAGGGCTCTCCTTGGTGGTTACCACAATGGCAGTGAAGTAGACACGGGTTGATCAGTGCTTTAGTATCCCTCCCCTGCCTGAATGTAGACTCCAGGATAACATGGCAGTGTGTGTTTTGCTCACTGCTGTGCTCCAAGTGCCTAGCACCTAGTAGATGTTCAATAAATATAAAAATTTAGAAATGAATTAATAAACTGACAGGTGATGTTGTGGTCAGTGGAGGCAGGTGGATGTGAAAAGCAGCTATCAGTGTGCTCCTGGTGGGGGAAGCTCCTGTCCTCCTCCCTGACAGAGCTCAGGCAACCCATTCAAGTCCTGGCCCCATCCTCCCTTCTTGCTCCTCCCTAGTGCAGGACTCACCCGAGTCTCCTTCCTCCCTCAGGGTCTTGCACGATCTCAAAGCAAAATGAGAAATCTGCAAGATCATATTTCAAATACGTCAAAGCTGGCACAAAAACATGCCAAAGGTTTTTTTCCTCCCACTGTGGAAGAAGAGGTATTGTCTAGAGGAAGGTGAAACCACAAAGACAGGCCCTGGATAAAATCAGGAAGATGCCCGCTGCATGCCACAATTCCTCACTGTATTTGTCAGCCTTCCCTCTTCACCCCACGGCCTCACAAGCTGCCTCTCCACCACAGGGGCCCAGAACTCCCACCCGTCCCCTCTGCTCCTTTTACTCTCCCTCACAAAAAATCTATTCTCAGATTAAAGGCTCAGTCAACACCTAAAATTTATACTAAAATATGTGAAGACGTCTACTTCCAGCCAAGAAGGAGTCAAAGGAATCAGATTTACCTTCCCTCTTGAAACAACAAAAGGACAGACAACATATACAAAACAGTAGTTCTCAGACACTGAACACCAGGGAGCATACATGGGACAGGGATCCCTGAGAAAGGGGAAACTGACCAAGGGAGCACTGTCATTGTTCCGCCCACGGCCTGGGGGACATCTCCAGAGGGAGTGATGAGAGAAGCTGAGAAGGGGTCCAGAAGGAGCCCACGAGTCTCCCTGGGTTGCAGAAACAAAATCCAGGGAGACCAAGGTGTGGCAGGCAGTCTTTAAAGGCTTAAGATGACCCCCAGTGATCACCAACTCCAGTGTTCACATGCTCCTCCTGCATCGTTCCAAGGCTAGTTTGGGTGACCGGTTGCATATGACACAAGCCATGGAGTATGAGAGTAGCAAATTATGCAAAGCCTGAGCCTTCCATCTTGCAGCAGTGAGCGCTCTCTCTCTCTCTCTCTCTCCCCCCTTCTCTCTCTTATCACTCAATCTGGGGGAAGTTAGATGCCATGACGTGCATGCAGCCCTATGGAAAGTCTGACATGTGAGGAACGGAGGCCTCCTGCCAGCAGCTGCATGAGCAAGCTTTGTTTTTAGTACCTTCAAATGAACACAGCCTTGGCCAGCAATGTGACTACAACCTCATGAGAGACCCTGAGTCAGACGCACCCAGATAAACTGTTCCCACCTGAAACTAATCCATAAAATCCACAGAAATCACGTGAGATATTTGTTTTAATGGTGCCATCAGAACCTACACAAACCCAGGAAGGGCATTAGAAATAGGAAATATGTGAGTAAAAATAAATACTTTCATCTTTATTTTATGTACCTCTTTTAAAGATAACTGATTGTTTAAAGCAAACATAGTAACATTATATTATGGGTTGTATAATGTATTTAAAAGCAAATATAGGACAACAGCAGTCCAAAGGCCAGGAGGGGAAAAATTGGAATATACTGTTGTACTAGCCTGAGCCTTCCATCTTGCAGCAGTGAGCGCTCTCTCTCTCTCTCTCTCTCCCCCCTTCTCTCTCTTATCACTCAATCTGGGGGAAGTTAGATGCCATGACGTGCATGCAGCCCTATGGAAAGTCTGACATGTGAGGAACGGAGGCCTCCTGCCAGCAGCTGCATGAGCAAGCTTTGTTTTTAGTACCTTCAAATGAACACAGCCTTGGCCAGCAATGTGACTACAACCTCATGAGAGACCCTGAGTCAGACGCACCCAGATAAACTGTTCCCACCTGAAACTAATCCATAAAATCCACAGAAATCACGTGAGATATTTGTTTTAATGGTGCCATCAGAACCTACACAAACCCAGGAAGGGCATTAGAAATAGGAAATATGTGAGTAAAAATACTTTCATCTTTATTTTATGTACCTCTTTTAAAGATAACTGATTGTTTAAAGCAAACATAGTAACATTATATTATGGGTTGTATAATGTATTTAAAAGCAAATATAGGACAACAGCAGTCCAAAGGCCAGGAGGGGAAAAATTGGAATATACTGTTGTACTGTCTATATACTGTATGCGAATTGGTGCAATATTATTTGAAATTAGACTATTAAATAGTAAAAATGGATGCTGTAACACTAATGAAATCATTAAAAAAAGGGAGAGTATAGTTAATAAACCAACAAGGAGATAAGATGAAATAATAAAATTTAATCCAAAAAAAAAGCAGAAAAAGCAAAAAGGGAATAAAGATGGGACAAAGAGAAAAATAAATTTTAAGATAGATTTAAACCCAACCACATCAATAATCCCATTAAATGTAAATGATAAAAATATCCCATTTAGAAGTCAGATTCCCAAACTGCATTAACAGGCAAGACCAACTATATGCTGCTGCCTACATGAAATCCATTTTAAGTAAAGAGAAACAAATAACTTAAAAGTAAAAGATTAGAGGGAAAATTCTAATATTTATCAGAAGAAAGCTGGAGTGGAGTGGCTATATCAATATGAGACATTGGTATTGTGATGGGGATTGCACTGATTCTGTAGATTGCTTTGGGTAGTACAGACATTTTTACAGTGTTAATCCTTCCAATTCGGAGTATGAAATGTCTTTATGTCTTTTTGTGTCCTCTTTAATTTCTTTCAGTAATGTTTTGTAGTTCTTATTGTAGAGATCTGTCACTTCCTTGGTTAAATTGATTCCTAGGTATTTTATTTTTATGATGACTTTTGTAAATGGGCTTGCTTACTTAATTTCATTTTCTGATAGTTCATTCCTGGAGTATAAAAATGCTACTAATTTGGGGGTGTTCATTTTGTATCCTGCAACATTACTGAAATTGTTAGTCAGCTCTAAGAGTTTTTTGGTAGAGTCTATAGGTTTTTCCATATATAAGATAATGTCATCTGCAAACAAATATAGTTTGACTTCCTCCTTTCCAATCTAGATGCCCTTTATTTCTTTCTCTTGCCTGATTGCTCTGGCTAGTACTTCCAATATTATGCCAAATAGGAGTAGTGAGAGTGGGCATCCTTGTCTTTTTCCTGTTCTTATCATCCCCATTCAAGATGATATTGGTGATTGGTTTGTCATAAATGGCTTTAATTGTGTTGAGATAATTTCCTTCTATACCTAATTTGCTAAGAGTCTTTATCATGAAGGGATGTGGAATATTGTCAAATGCTTTTTCTGCATCTATTGAGATAATCACATATATGGTTTTTGTCCTTGGTTTTGTTGATGTGGTATATCACATTTATTGACTTGTGTACGTTGAACCAACCTTGCATTCCTGGGATGAATGCCACTCACCATGGTGTATAATTTTTTTGGTATGTTGCTGTATTCTGTTTTTTAATATTTTGTTGAGGATTTTTGCATCTATGTTCATCAATGATATTAGCCTTTAATTTTCAGCCAGCTTATCTTTGACAAAGGCAATAAGAACATACATTGGGGAAAAGACTACTTCTTCAACAAATGGTGATGGGAAAATTGGACATCCATACATAAAAGAATGAAAGTAAACTGTACCTCTCACCATAGATCAAAAGCAACTCAAAATGGAATAAAGACATATATATAAGACCAAAAGTATACAACTACTAAAAGAAAACATAAGGGAAACACTCAGGAAGTAGGACTGGGCAAAGACTATATGAATAAGACCCCAAAAGCACAGGCAACAAAAGAAAAATTAAATAAATGGGATTATATCAAACCAAAGAGCTTCTGTTCTGTGAAACAAAAGAAACAGTTAACAGAGCAAAAAGACAACATACCGAATGGAAGAAAATATTTACAAACTATATATCCAACAAAGGTTTAATATACAGAATATACAAGGAACTTAAACAACTTAAAAGTAAAAAAAAACCAAGTAACCCAATTAAAAAATGGGCAAGGAGCTGAATAGGCATTTCTCAAAGGAAGATATATAAATGGTCAACAGACACATGAAAAAAATGCTCAGTATCACTAAGCATCAGAGAAATGCAAATCAAAACCACATTGAGATATCAATTCTCCCCAGTTAGACTTGCTATTATATCATCTCACCCCAGTTAGACTGGCCATTATCAAAAATACAGAGAATAACAAATGTTGGCAAGGATGTGGGGAAAGGGATACTCTTCTACACTGCTGGTGGGACTGTAAATTAGCACAGCCATTATGGAAAACAGTATGGAGTTTCCTCAAACAACTACAGATAGAACTGCCATATGATCCAGCAATCCCACTACTGGGTATATATCCAAAAGAATAGAAATCATGTCAAAGGGATACCTGCACTCCCATGTTCACTGCAGCTTTATTTACAACAGCCAAAGTAAGGAACCAACCTAGGATAAGGAAAATGTGGTATATATATGCAATGGAATACTACTCAGCCATAAAAAAGAATGAAATTCTGCCATTTTCAGCAACATGGATAAACTTAGAGAAAATTATGTTAAGTGAAATAAGCCAGAAAAGGAAAGAGAAATACCACACATTCTCACTCATAACTGGGCACAAAGAAGGAAAGAAGGAAGGAAGGAAAGAAAGGGAGGGAGAGTTGAAGGGAGGAGGGTTGGAGGGAGGGAGGCAGGAAGAAAAGAAAAGACCACAACAATACAGTGAACTTACAGAAGGATAGAACAAACCTAAGGATACTATTCATTTACCATTATGATGGGACGGGGGGAGTGAAGGAGGGGGTTTGGGGAGTGATCAGTCAGGTAAAGGGCATAAAGAAAATTCATGATTTGTAATAGTGAATATGCTAATAATAAACAATAAAAAATTTTTTTAATGAGACAAAGTAGATTTCAGAGAAAATAATATTACCATGCATACAGAGTGTCAGTTCATATTGCTAATAGTCAATTCATAAGGAGGACATACCATCATAATGTTTGTGCACCTTATAACAGAGCTTCAAAACACATGACACAAAAAGTGATGGAACTGCAAGAAGAAAGAGATAAATCCACAATAATAGTTGGAGACTTCAACACAACGAGCTGAGTGGAAGTGGAGCCCATCACTCTAACTATGAGATCAGGGGGTCTGGGGTAAATGGTTAAAAAGACTGGAAATAAACAAGAAATTTCTGGCCCAAGGGACAGAGGGTAGACCAGATTAGGTCTGTGGTAGGAGAATAATCCAGACAGAGCATAAACCATCTGTAGCCCTCCCTCATGCTCTTGATAGCTTTGACTTCTAGAAGTTTCTCCGAGCAGGCAGTGCCCACAGAATGCCATCATTCCAGGGAGAAGTTCTGTTTCCCTACTGTCAGAACATCCTATTCCAGGCCCTACAGATCCAGTTCTTTAGCTTAGGGATGGAAATTTTTTTTTTTTCTTTTACGCCTTTCTTGAGGTATAATTGCCATATAATAAATGGCCCATATTGAAAGCCTAAAATTTGATACACATTTTTATTCCTGGCAACTATCACCACAGTCAAGATAATAAATGTATACATCACCTCCAAAAGTTTCCTCATCCCCCTTTATAATCCTTTTCTCCTACCTATCATGACCCCACTCCCAAATACAGGTGATGCTAATCTGCTTTTGGTTACTACAGATTAGTTTGCATTTTCTAGAATGTTATATAAACAGAATCGTATAGCATGCACTAATTTTTATCCAGCTTCTTTAACTCAGTATAATTTCTTTGAGGGTCATTTATGTTGTTTTGTTTATTGATAATTCATTTCCTTTTATTACTTGGTAATGTTCCATTATATGGATATAACACAGCTTATTTATCAGTTCTGCTATCAACGAATATTTGGGTCTTTTCCAATTTAAAGCTATAACAAATAAAGTTGCTATGCACATCTGAGGGCAAGTCTGTAAGGACATAGCTTTTATTTTATGGGTGTAGATCAAAGAATGGAATGACTAGGCCATATAGTAGGTGCATCTTTAACTCTGTAACATATTTTCTAAAGTGGTTATATCAATTACATTTCCACCAGCAGCGTAAAAGAGTTCTGGTTAATACACATCTTCACCAACATGTGGTATGATTAGTCATTTTAATGTGAACCATTCTAGTGGACCTGTAGTGACATCTCACTGTGCTCTCAATTGGCATGTCCTTAACAGCTAATGATGTTAAACATCTTTTCATGTGCTTATTTGCCATCCGTCATATATCTTCTTTTGTGACAGTTTTTTCAGTTCTTTTGTTCATTCTTGTCACTGGATTCTATGTGTTATTATTGAATGGTAAAGCAAGATAAGGAGGAAAAGAGTAAAAGAGCTATTTTTGATGCTAGAGAAAGTCTGTCTAGGTAAGTGACATTCAAACAGAAGCCAGGAGGGAGTGAAGGAGCCAGCCATAAGGACATCTGGGAGAAGAGCCTTGCTGACAGGAACACATGAGGTGCAAAGGCCCTGAGGCAGCAGGCTGCTTGTGGACCATCAAGGAGGCCAGTGGGGCTGCAACAGAGTGAACAAAGGGAGAGAGGAAGATGAGGAGGAACTTGTATAAGAATTCTATGTCACAGTGCATTACATGGGACACTAAATCTTAAAGAACTTACCACATAGTAGATATCCAGTTTCAAAAATCAGTTTAATCCAGTTATTTACTCACTAGCCTATGCCCACCCTGTGCCCTTCTTGAGCTTAGCCCCTGAATTCTAGCTTGAAGCACCTCTTTACCATTCTAGAGATTCTTTTTTTTCTGATTTTGTGCTTCCCTGGGAGCCTGCAGATGCCTCATCCATTGGCCAGGCCCAGCTGGAGGGGCAAAGGCTTGGAACAGGCAACAGGGAGGATCATTTAATGAAGAATTATTTAAACTGCTTACCGGACTTCATTTACCATTATGATGGGACATAAAAGTTTAAGGACTTTCGCCAAAAAAAATCTATGATCCAGCTCTATACAAGTTCTAATAAATCTGCAAAGAGGGAATTTATCATCTCTCAATAAATGTGTCTTGTCTGCTCTGTCTTCTGAAAACTTGAAAATACCAGATATAAATCTGAGCCTTAGGCTTCATTTTTCTCTCCTCTGGCAGATGGCGTTCCAGACTCGGACATAGATGCCTCCTGGCACCTGCTTTCTTGTTTCCAGTTTCTCTCCCAGGCCTCCCCCCATTCCCACAGCTTCCTCTTCTCTCCATTCTGGGGAGCCCCAGAGTGTTTTGGAGGGGCTGCAGCAGTGCAGGAAAGCCTCCCTGATTCTCAGTTTCCTCATCTGGGAAATGAGGCAGTTGGACCACATGGCCTGGCAAACTCTTTCTTGTTCCAACAATCCTTGGTGGTACCCAGCCTGTAGCCAATGCTGCTGTCTTTGCAGGCTTGCTGGTTGGGAGCTAAGGGGTGAGACATGAGAAAGAGCTCTCCTAGCCACAGTCAAGGCTAATCATGCCCTTTGGTGGTAGGTGGGAAAAGCAAAAATGCAGACCTTTTTGCATGCTCCAGCATGGATGAGCATCCCTCAACATGCTTCAACATGGATAAACCTGGAAACATCATGGTAAGTGAAAGAAGGCGGGCACAAAAGGCCACACATTGTATGAGGTTATTTAGATGAAATGTCCTGAATTGCCAAATCCACAGAGACAGAAAGTAGATCAGTGGTTGCCTGGGAATAGGGGGAAGAGAAAATTGGGACTGACTGCTACTGAGTGGTAGTTTCTTTTTGGGGGGTGATGGAAATGTTTTGAAATCAGATAGTGGTGATTGTTGCAAAATATAATGAATATACTAAAAGCACTGCACTGAGTACTTTAAAATGATGAGTTTTACATTATGTGAATTATATCTCATTTAAAAAATATATAGCTCTTTAAAAACTGCAGACCTTGGCAAGCTGAGGACAGTGGGCAGAGGACCTCCCTCAGCGAGGACCAGAGAGCTCAGCCAGCATTGGCAAGAAGAAGATTGGAATCTGCCCGGCTACAGGAGTGGGCAACAGGCAGTCTCCCATGACTCCAGAGACCTCTCCTCTCCTACAAGACTGCTGCCCGGGATCTAGAGCCTCATCAGGGCTGTCAGTCTGCAGCCCAGGAGGCCTGAGCCGAATTCCTAGGTGCAGTGCATCTCAAGGTGTGGTCCCAGGACCGTGTATGTCAGAACTAACTGGGGACCTTGTTAACAAAGCAGATACCCAGCCCCATCCCAAGCCTACCCAATTGGATTTTTATTTTTAATAAGATCTCTGGGTGATTCTTTCATGCTAAAGTTTGAAAAACATTTTGAGCCTGAGTACTTTTCAAACTTTAAAGTGAATATGAATCACCTGGAGATCTTATTAAAATGTAGATGATTCTGATTCAGTTATTCTGGGGTGGGGCCTGAGATTCTGCATTTCTAATAACCTCCCAGGTGATGTTCATGTTACTGTTGCATGGATTCCTCTCTGAGTAGCATGCATTAGCAGAGTTCTTAAACTTGGCTGTGTATTGCAATCACCCAAGAAGCTTTAAAAACTGTTAATGCCTGGGTCTCACTCTCTGAGATTCTGAACTGTTCTGTGCGGTGGCCTGGGCATCAGGGTTTTGTACATTTTCCCCAGGCAATTCTAATATACAGCTGTGGTTGCAAACCAGTGATGTAGAAGGAGACACATTCTAAGCAGTGTGTTCAGGTAGATTAAGGAGTGGAAATCCAGGGAGAGCCCATGTCTATGGATAGGAACAATGCAGGGAGATTAAAATCTGCTTCAATTTATGGGCTGTATAAGGAAGAGGTGCCTGTGTCTCACCGTCACCAGAGACAGTCAACATCATAGTAGAATTTCTATCTCCAAACCTTAGCAGATGGGAGAAGAAGAGGGTTCCTGTCAGATTTCCCACATCAGTCCCACTTGACTCAGAGCCTAGGCCTAAAAGTGGAGTCCATCAGTAGATCTGACTTCTGGAAAGCTGCATGGGCAGAGGCAGGGACCCAGTTACCCAGAGCGTTCCAATTATTGGAACCCTCTTAAATCCAGGGATGTCTTTGAGAGGGAACATCAGCAGGGTATCGTTTGTTTGATTCCCTCACCCCTGGCCAGTCTGCACTGTCCCCAGCAGCATGGGAACCGGTTTTGATTAGAGAAGGCTGAGCAATGGGCACCTCTACCTCCATCCAGGCTTGCAAAAGGGAACTCTCAGCACGTGGGCAAAGAGACACACACCAAGGAGGCAGAAAGATGCAGAGAGCAGGGAACTACAAGGGCTGTTTGCTGGAAAGTCAAAACAGATGTCAAAAGCAACACACAGGCATATTTGGCAAGACTGTGCCCAAGCTGTGTGGAGCAGAAACACAGGCCGTATTTCAGTGGGAAATAAAAACGTGTTTGTAATTAATGATCCTCGAGGAACACACGGCCCTTATTAATGTTGCAGTTTAGAGAAACATAATTCACAAGACGTCAGGCTTGAATTGCCAGAATGGTTTTTTCAGCTGGAGGAGGGTTGCAGGGGAGCAGGAGGAGGAGGAAGGGCCCATGGTGGGTTCCTGTGGGTCCCAAGGACGGGGTGCTGGGAGTGGGCAGCAGCTGAGCTGGGGAAGCGGCATTGATGGCTGGATCACTGAGGAGGAGGCAGCCACATTCTTGCCATCCCTAAGCACCTCACCTTGGTAGTATAGCACAGAGATTGTGTGCATAGGCCAGAAGCCAGATTGCCTGGGTTTATATCCAGGTTCTTTCCCTTTGCTGGGTGACCATGGCCAAATTGCTTGATGTCTCTGTGTCTCAGTTTGCTCATCTGTAAAAAAAAGACTGTGATAATTATAACTACTCGTAGGATTAAATAACGTGCTTTGGCACAGTGCCCAGCACATAGAAAGTGCTAAATAAATAGTAGTTTTTATTCTTGTTAGCAGGTTTCACCAGTGCCTCAACAGGAGTGAGGATAGGAGTGTGGGGCACAATGAGGATTTTTGCAAAGTGACCTGCCCAACCAGCTGCTTTTGTCTAGCGACAGAAGAGGCAAGAGCAAAGCAGAAATGATGTGTACTCCACTTGGCACCAAATGGGATCCAAAGACAAAAAATGATAATAATGAGGGAAACAGAGTCACTTCCCTGCCTAGACTAGTGGCCAGCAAATGGTGAAAGGCTGAACTGGTGAAACTGAAGATCATAGGCCAGGGAGCCTGGGACCCTTGGTTCTGGTACTAATCCTCCTTTACTAGCTGTACACCCTTGACCTAATCTCTAGACAAGCATTTCCTCATCTGAAAATAACTCATCAGACAGCCTCTAAGGGCCCCTCTAGCTAACCTGTTTTTGCGATTTTTTGTTTAATTCTACAGTTGAAAAGGGATAATAGCACATGGGCTGGGTAGATCGGGGGACTAGACCAGGGAAAGTGGACAATCCTATGTCCTTCCAACTGGAATGAAGCAGTCAGACTCCTCGATGGGGACAGACACGCTGGCCCTGGTGCCCAGGCCTAGCCACATCATCCGGGTGGACTGTGCTTCCACGCCGCTCCTAACCCGCCCTCTCAGAAAGCTCTAAAGAAAAAAATCACACCTCTAAGTCCCACCTTCCCCCGAGCTCTACTCAGGAGCCCATGTGGTCCCAAAGAGGACCAAATTAGACTGTCTCCCCCTTAATTTCATTTATTTTTTTCTTCTGTATCTGCAGCTGCTCTTCCTGGCTTCTTCCCTTCCTCCTGTCAACATGCTCAAGTCTGTACTGCCCTAAAACAAATACACAGAGAAACATTCCTGGGGTTTGCTTCTCCATCCTTGGCTTGCATCTGATCCCTCTTACAGGCAGACAAGCATTTGGAAGAATAGTGGGCACTGGCTGTCTCCATTCCCCGTTTCCCAGTCCCCTCTAGAGCCATCGCTGTGACTTCAATCACCACCATTCCATGGACACCACTGTGACCACATCTGTCATCAACATCCCCATTGCCGACTCCAAGGAGCCTTTCCCATTACTTACCTAAACAGTCTGCTGGGTCCCAGGGTTGACCACTCCCATCTGTTTTAGAATTCCCCTCTCCTGGTTGGCCCTCTCCTGGCTCTTCTCCAGATGCTTCTTTCAGTCATGCGTGCTGGACCCTTCTCCAGCACCTCACACCTTAAATGCTTGTATGGTCCAGAATCCAGCACTTGTCTGTCTTCTCCTCTGTTTTACATCCTTTTCTCACAAGATATCATTTATTCCCATCATTTTAACTAACACCCAGATGCTTATAGCTTCCAAATCTTTATTTCCCTCTAAGACAACTACTGTGGATTAATTGAATTGTGTCCCCCAATATTCACACATTACAAACTTAACTCCCACTGTAACTGTTGAGGGTGGGAATTCCTATTATGGTAATTGTAAGGTTGGGCCTTGAAGAGGTGATTAGATTGTAGGACCCTGCAGAAGTGAATGGATTAATAATGGTGATCAGGGGCGTGGTTCTGAGGGCTTTAAAAGGAGAGCATGTGACAGTCTCTCTCGTTCTGCTCCACCATTTTCTACCATGTGAAACCCCTGCGTTGCTGTAAAGCCACCACCAAAGAAGACCCTCACCATAAGTGTTCCCTGAACTTTGGACTTCCCAGCCTCTGAAACTGTAAGTAATAATTTTTGTTTTCTTATAAATTACCCAGTTCCAGCTATTTTGTTATAAGCAACAGAAATGGACTAATACAACCACTCTCCTAAGATATAAAACCCACAAAGGACAAAAGTAAGTTATAAACCCGCAAACTCCATGTCTTTGTATGAATTTCCCATAGATATCTCAAATGCAATATATCCCGAAAAACTGTCTTCCCATCACCACCACCCCCCATCCCCACACTCAAATTTCTCCTCTTCCTGCACTGCCTGTATTAAGAGATCACCCCAACACCCACAATGTGCTCCACACCCAAGAACTGGGAGTAACTCATACCCCTCCATCCACCTTATCCCCAGCCGTCTCCAAGTGCTGCTGATTCTGCCTCCTAAACATCTCATTTGTCAGCCCTCTCCCCAATCCATATCCACTGTCACTGCCTTGGTTCAAGCAAATCTCTCACCTGGATATATCAATAGTCTCCTAACTAGCTGTACACTGTCTCTCGATCCCTCCAATCCATCTGCTTCACTGCCACAAAAGTGATTGATCCGTGTATTTAATCATATCTTTTTCCTTGCTGAAGGTCCTTCATTGGCGTTCCCCACCTGTAAGAGAAATGCCAATGCTCTGTCCTGGCATAGCAGACTTCTCATAATCTTGGGCCAGCCTTTCCCTTTTCTCTGGCCCCAGTACACTTTCTGAATGACTTTAAATTCCCCAAACACACTAGGCAATTTCATGTCTCCAAGATCTCTCTCTAGAACACTCTTACCCCTTGTTTGCAGGAGGGTAGGTGTGGGGCTACTTACTTACCTCCTTTTCTTTCACTCTTTTTGATTTGACTGCTGACCTTTCTGTGGCCACTCTCACTGATATCACCTGTCAGCCACTCTGTCAACCAGCCAGATGTACCTCCTTGCTCCCCTTGTCCTGTCATGAGTTGTTCCTGACAACATCCTAGAGAGACATTAGCTCTCAGAAAACTTCAGAGATTGATTTAGGGGAAATGGTTAACAAGTAGTATGTGGAGGCATTGTTCCTAAGTGTTTCTTCTAAGTCACTTAGAACGTTCAACAACCAAAAGAAATTTGAACTAATTCCAAAATTTAATTCTGTTACAGACTAAGAATATACTTTGAATAATTTCAATCTTTTTAAATTTATTGAAATTTATTTTAAGGCCTAGACTACGGCCTTTCCTGGGAAAAATGTTCCTTGTTTCTTGAAAAGGATGCATATTCTACTCTTCTGAGTTATCAGTTTCTATAAATACCAGTGAAGTCACATTGCTTAGTAGAATTGTTCGGGTCTTCTAAATTCTGGCTGACTTTCCATCTTGTTGATTTTTCAAATATTGTGAGTATAGATTGAAAATCTCAAACTCTAATTGTTGAGTTGTCTGTTTCTCCCTTCAGTTTTGCAAATTTTAGATTAATATATCTGGGGGCTTTTTTGTTAGATGCATATATATTTTAACTGTTATATCTTCCTGATATTTTGACCCTTTTGTTATTATAATACATCCCTTTTTTTCTCTAAAAATATTTAAAATCTATTTTATAATGATATATTATCTAATAATATATCCAATCCAGCTTTCATATGGTCACTATTTGTATGCTGTATCTTTTACCATCCTGTTACTTGCAAACTAATTGTATTTTTATAACTGAAGTGTGTCTCTCATGGGTAGTTGTATTTTGCTTTTGTTAATTCACATGACAATCTTTGCCTTTTTATTGGAGTGTATAGTGCATCCAAATTTAATGTAATTATTATGTTTGGATTTACATCTGCCATCTTGCTTTTGCTTTCTATGTATCTCATGTCTTTTTTTTACCTTCTATTCCATCTTTGTGTCCTTCTGTTTTAAGCAATCTTTTGCTTAATTCCTCTTTTGTTTTTAATTTCTTTGCTTTAATTCCTCTGTTGACTTTTTAACAATGTATTATTCAGTTATATTTTAACTCTATGGATTATAATATGCATCTTAATTTATCACAACATACTTCAGTTTACTAACTTAATTATAGTAACATACAGCAATTTTTCTCTGGTATAGCTCCACTTCTCCTTCCTTTTCTGTCCTATCATTTTCATATATATTATATCTGTATGTTCTAAACCAAAATATAATGTTATAATTATTGCTTTAAAAAATCTTATATCTTTTAAGCAAACTAACAAAAAACAGTAAAGGAAATATATTTATATAGTCTTTTATATTTATCCACATATTATCATCTCTGGTGTTTTTCATTTCGTCCTTTGAATTTAGTGATCATTGGTATCATTTCCTTAGACTTTGAAGTACTTCAAACCTAGCAGGCAGGACAATGGTTTTTCTTCTTTCAGACAAGTACTGGCTCTGGCATCTTAAGGGCATCATATTTATAGGATGAGAATACATTGATTACAGGGCCTTATAGGATCTTTAAAACTTTACTACTAGGTTAACAACACTACTAATAACTTGGGTTATGTTTCTGGAGAGATAAAGTGAAGAGTTTTGAGTTTGAATATTTGAGAAGTATTTGAATAATTCTTTTAGTATTTCCTGTAATGTGGGTCTGATACTCTGTCTTTATTTTCTGGAAATGTTTTTATTTTGCATTCAGTTTTGAAGAATGATTTCATTAGATATAGAACTCTTTATTAACAATATTTTTCCCCAGCACTTAGAATTTGTCATTCCACTGTCTCCTGGTCTCTATTGTTTCTGTTGACAAGTCATCAGTAAATCATATTGTTGTTGCCCTGTATGTGATGAGTAATTTTTCTTCTGTGACTTTCAAAATTTCCTCTTTGTGTTTGTCTTTCAACTGTTTTACTACAATACATTTAAGTGTTTATTTGGGGGGGCTTATTCTACTTGAGACTCATTGAAATTTTTTAGATCAGTACATAAAACGGGTTTTTGTTGTTGTATTGTTTGTTTGTTTGTTTGTTTGTTTTTTACCAAATTTGGGGAGTGTTGAGTCATTGTTCCTTCAAAAAAAATTTTTTTTTCTTTTATCTGCCTCTCCTCTCCTTCTGGAATTCCCATTACATGTATCTTGGCATGCTCATTTAATAAGTCTCTAAGTCTCTACTCATTTTTAAAATATTTTTCTGTCTAATCTTTAAATCGGATGATTTCTATCACCTATATTCAAGCCCGCTGACTCTTTCTTCTGCCATCTCAAATTTGTTATTGAGCCCATGTAAAAATTTTCTTATTTCAGTTATTACATTTTTTAACTCTATAATTTTTATTTGTTCTTTTTAACAAATTTTTATTTTTATAGAGATTTCTCATTTGTTGAATTATTATCATTTTTCCTTTAATTTTTAAAATGTGTGTAAAAGTTGCTGTGAAGTCTTTGTTAAATATCTTACCTGAGCCCATTTACACTTGGTTTCTATTGACTATTTTGTTTTGTTTTCCTGAGTATAGGTCATACTTTCTATTGAATATTGGATATATGTAGTCAATATTTAGGAGCAACTCTGGTCAAGTTCTGACTCTCCATCCTTGGCCACTGCAGCTTCCCCCACCCTGGCACATATCCTTATCTGATTCAGTCTTTCCTATATATTTATGACTGGGTTCTTCATGAAGGCAAGGGGTTAAAAGCAACAGAAATGGAGAAGGTAGAGAGGAAGAGCCCCTTCACTTCTTTGAGCCTCTGTTTCCCATTTGTAAAATAGGAAAATAATAACTACATCATAGATTGTTGTGAAGATTATAAAAGATGACAAACATAAGTATAAAAAACAGCATTTTATAAATCCTAAAACATTATACAAACATGTGAGAATAATATTCATAATAGTATTTTATTATTATTTTCTTCCTTTAACAGTCAGGTAATTAAACATCCTCAAATGTGATGACTGGGAAAGAGTCAAGGGTAAGGAAAAGAGTGAAAAGCAACCACCTAGAATGTCTATGTCCTCGACAAAGAGAAAAATCACATGAAGAGATAGAAGAAGAGAGAGAAAAGCAAATAAAGAGAAACAGAGAAGGAAGGAAGAGGAAAGGGAAAAGCATAGCCTTCAAGCCTCTTCCCTTTATCTTTCCAGAAACATAACCCAAAAGTCATTAGTAGTGTTGTTAACCTCGTAGTAAAAGTTTTAAAGATCCTATAAGGCCCTGTAATCAATTTATTCTCGTCCTATAAATATGGCACCCTTAAGACGCCAGAGCCAGTACTTGTCTGAAAGAGGAAAAACCATTGTCCTGCCTGCTAGGTAATAGAGAAGGTGGGGTCATATCCAGAAGATTGGTTTGCTTAGTGCCTGTCATTGCCTTTCCCACCCTGCTCTTGCCCCTTAAGAAATGCTGCTTCACTGGCTAACCCTACTTACCTCACCCCTGCAAGACTCTGACAGCCTCCTTTAGGACTACAGGGAGCAGCAGTGTGACCAGGGATCCAAGAAGATCCAAAAGGAAACAGAAATACCAGCCTCCCAACCTGTTATGATGCTGTCAGGAGATGGGAGTGATGAGAAATGTTACTTCATGTGATTTGGTAGCTGCTTTTAACTTAAAATCTTGTCTCAGCAATGGCTCCTAGCAACTATTAACTCCTTTGGCAATCACATTCACATTCATTTTCTCAGTGTTTGACGACAGATTACATTCCCAGACATCCCCAAGTTTTCTCCAATAATTTTATTTTGAATATTTGAGTTTTTATCTTCATAATCTAAAACAAATATTAAAAGTATATTTCATATAGTATAACTGGATAACTACTTATAAATGAGTCAGGCACATCATTTTGATACCTACACTTAAATCTGTGTTAATAATCACAAATAATACTGTGCTAATTGTTTTGAACTAATAAGAAAATAATAAATTATGCTTAGTTACCAATAGAGGCCAAATACTGTCACTCAAAACAACTGTCATTAAGGCAGCCGGTACTATTGCAAGCAACAATTCATTTTTATTTCTAAAAAATCTATTCCATTTAGTTAATTTTGTTTATTTGAACCTTATTGGTTTTGTGGTTTTGTTTGTATTCAATTTACAAATTTGATTTGATTTTATATAATGACATAATAAGTATAAGCATGAAGCATTTATACCTAGTTTTATGTTTGTAAATATATAAGTAATAACAGAAAATACTGTAAGTCAACAATATAGAAGGGAGACAGTACAAAAGTATTTTTTCTTCTAGAAGCATTCTATACATTACTAATTTGAGGAAGGGGGTAGAGGATGTGTTATCTCCTTGCTCATTAAGACAGCCAAACAAGGAAAGTGGGAAGATATGAGTATCTCTTAAAACCAATGTTAAGACAGGTGGAATGCAACGTCTAAAAAGGCATAAAAAGAGCAGGATAATTAATCAGGAATTGGACCCCCTGGCCCACACACCCACATGTATCATGCAGACTTCTCTTTAGACAGGATCCTGGAATCATAGGATCTGAGCATAAGACAAACCTACACGGCCGTCTCATCTGGCCGACATCCAAGACAGGTATCTCCCCTACAATATTTTTACCAGGTGGTCTGCAAGCCTTTACACAGAAAACAACAGAGACAGGGATTTAACCACCCCACCACGAAGATTTTTCCATGTAGCAATATGCTATACCAGAAAGGGCATAGAAATTGTAGTTAAGGGTATAGAGTTTGAGTCCCAATTCTGCCATTAACAGCAGGTAAGTATAGATAATAGTCATTAAGAGCTCTGTTCTAATTTATTCCTCATAACAACTCTATTGAAATCTATTGGGTTCATTAATTAGGTACCATTAACATCCACATTTTGCATTTGGGGAAATTGAGGCACCAAAAAGGTAAAGTAATTTGCCCCAGTTCCTGTTGTTAACGAGGTAATAGAGCTACAACACAACCCCAGGCAGATCTGGTTCAGGAACAGATTATGGCAGCTGTGAGCATATATGCCCAGTCTCCTGCAGCAGAGAATGTAACACATGGGGGCCCCAGCTATCCACCACCCAGACAGTGACTAAGAGAGGAAAGACACTAGGCTGGGTATGTTCTTGGAAATCTCAGGACTCTTTTTTATTTATTTATTTATTTATTTATTTATTTTATTTTATTTTTTTATTTTGTCAATATACACTGTATATGATTATTATGGCCCGTCACCGACCGTAATAACTTCGTATAGCATACATTATACGAAGTTATACGAAGAGGAAAGACACTAGGCTGGGTATGTTCTTGGAAATCTCAGGACTCTTTTTTATTTATTTATTTATTTATTTATTTATTTATTTATTTATTTATTTATTTATTTATTTATTTATTTATTTATTTATTTATTTATTTATTTATTTATTTATTTATTTATTTATTTATTTATTTATTTATTTATTTATTTATTTATTTATTTATTTATTTATTTATTTATTTATTTATTTATTTATTTATTTATTTATTTATTTATTTATTTATTTATTTATTTATTTATTTATTTATTTATTTATTTATTTATTTATTTATTTATTTATTTATTTATTTATTTATTTATTTATTTATTTATTTATTTATTTATTTATTTATTTATTTATTTATTTATTTATTTATTTATTTATTTATTTATTTATTTATTTATTTATTTATTTATTTATTTATTTATTTATTTATTTATTTATTTATTTATTTATTTATTTATTTATTTATTTATTTATTTATTTATTTATTTATTTATTTATTTATTTATTTATTTATTTATTTATTTATTTATTTATTTATTTATTTATTTATTTATTTATTTATTTATTTATTTATTTATTTTATTTTATTTTTTTATTTTGTCAATATACACTGTATATGATTATTATGGCCCGTCACCGACACCTCCCTCCCTCCTCCCTCTCTCCCCTCCCAAGAAGATATGCAAATGGCCAACAGTCATATGAAAAAATGCTCAACATCACTCAGCATCCGGGAAATGCAAATCAAAACCACACTGAGATACCATCTCACCCCAGTTAGGATGGCAAAAATCCAAAAGACGCTGAAAGATAAATGCTGGCGGGGTTGCGGAGAGAGGGGAACTCAGGACTCTTCTGACCAGCAACTTCAGCTCAAGGACCCCCCCTTGTCCCAGGAAAAACTTTCTTGGAAGAATGCTACCATCTAAGAGTCTTACTATCCAGTTCCCTTCCTTCCCTTGCTCCTTTACAGAGAAAAGATCTTCCAGTTGGCTAAATAACGGTCCACCAAAATGTCTACATCCTCATCCCCATAACTTGTGAATATGTTACCTCATGTGGTAAGAGGAACTGTGCAGATGTGATTAAGGTAAGGATCTTGAGATGGGGAGATATTCCTGGATTATTCTGGTGGGCCCCATGAATTCACCCTTAGAAGAGGGTGGCAGGAGGGCCAGAGAAGGACAAGTCATAGTGAGAACAGAGGTCACAGTGGTGCGACTGTTGGCTTTGAGGACGAAGAGGCCACAAGGGAAGGAATGCTGGCGGCTTCTAGAAGCTAAGAAAGGTGAGAAACAGTTTCCCCTGGAGCATCCAGAAGGAACACAGACCTGCCTACACCTTGATTTTAGCCAGTGAGACTCTGACCACCAGAACTGTAACATAATCAACCCGTGTTGCTTTAAACTACTAAGCGTGTGGTCATTTGTTACAGCAGCAACAGAATCCCCATACAGACCTGCAGTGCAGTGTGGTGGCTCTTCGTGCCTCATCCCTCCCTTTTTCCCTGCACAGAATTTTCTCCTCAACAATCTTCTGTGTATCTAATCTTGTCTTGGCATCTTCTTTTAGGAAGTTCCAAATGCACAAGCAGCTCCAGGAGTGGGCTTTGACAAAGCCAGCAGTAAGACAGGCCTTTGGATTGGCTCACTCACTGTCCCTAATCCTGAATGGGAAGTGGTACAAGGATAGGTCATAGCAAACAGGTGTGGCCCAGTTACTAATAATTCCACTGAGGCTGAGCTGAGAAAACATCACAGTGGAGGGGACACTATTGCAGGTGAGAAAATGTTCTGGTGGAGGGAAACATCACCGTACACACAATAATTCAGTGATTTGAAAATTTGGGGAAACAGTGCCTACAAAGAGAGTGGAATTGGTTGGAGACTGCTAAGTTGTATTGATGTTCTGCAAAGGGATAATGAGAAACAAGTAGTTAATGGCTAAGCTTCCCAAGGCACCCTTATTTTGTGTCATGGAAGAGCACACGGAGCTGAGCAGTAGGCTCCAGCAACATCTGATGCTCAGACAAGGTGGGGCTGTTACAATGAGATCAGGGCCCTGGAGGGAAAATCCTGAGACCTTGAAACATAGGACGGGACATCTGGATGGGTGCTCTTGACAATGCTAGCTCTGCAGGCTCCCCTGAACCCTCAGAGCTTGCAGAGGGGGCTCACTCTTCTCTAGCAAGAGCTAACACTTTTGTTGTGATGAAAGATGTTATAGAGGACTCTCTCCTGCAAGGCAGCAGGTGCCTCACTCAGAAGCTTCCTCCACATCCTTTCCTGGTTGCTAAGCTGATAACTAGGATAAATCTGGCTACAGACATGCCTAGCCTAAGAAGAGAGAAAAAAGACTCACACCAAAGATGTTCCAAGAATTACCTTGCAGGTACTAGCAGGAGCCAGAGAAGTACAACTAGGACTGGATTTTAAGTGTGCTTGATCAAGGGGGCCAGAATGTAAGACTAGATAGATAAGAAGGGGTTCACTGACTCAGGAGTTCATTCTTGGGAGACATCCTAGCAAGGTCCTGTGGGAGGGGGAAAACTTGCTGCTGGGATGTGGGGAAAGGAGAGCTCTTAGAAGCCTGGAAAAAGAGAGAGCCAACACCGGTGAAGTGGAAATGCATGAATTGTACTGAAAGATGATAGAGAAACAAATAAAGAGGCTGAGGAAAGTGGGCATGCAGGAATGAACATGTTACATAAGTCCAGAAAGCCCATCAGAGGACACGGGGGGCAGCCAAGGGGCTTGACCCGTGAGGAACTGTGCAGACAGTTTACAGAGCGAGATGTCCACAGGGGCACGAGAGACAGGCAGCCAACAAGGACGCCACTTATCATCAATACCACGCAGAAGGCAACAGTGGAGGAGGAGGGGCTGAGGTGGTCGTCCTCGTAAGAAGTCATGATGTCTTGGTCAGCTTCCAAATGTGAGCCTGACATTCAAGTCCAAAACGCACTGTCTGAGGAGGAAGGAACCTTCAGTTCGAAGGCAAATAAATACCGTGGTGATTCCCCCGTTCTTTCCCAAAGGTACCTATGGCCATTTTCCTGGGTGACCATACAGTGGGGAAGGAGAAACTGAGAGGTTTTGAGGATTATTAGACACACGATCTGAGTCTAGCTGTGAATACAAAGACACAAACCATGGACCCAATCTCCCTGTTAGAGTCGGGGCTTAGAGTGGTCAGGTAATAAATGCAGTCCCAGTTGAAGTGTCCTCTAAGAGTGTCCTCTAAGTCCATGGACCCACCCAGTAGTCATTTCCTCTGCCCATGAGTGTGTAATTGAAATTAATATACTCGGAGTTTGGAGTAACCTCCATATTGGATCCTTACATGTGGGGAAAACACTGTCGTAGTTGGGGAGGCCAGGTGGGAACTTCTGAAACTGCTCTGTCACTGCTCACAATAGTAAATCAAAACCAACTGTATTAGTCCGTTTCTGTTTCCTATAAAAAAATATCTGGAACTGGGTAATTTGTAAGAAAATGAAATTTATCTCTTACAGTTTCAGAGGCTGGGAATTCCAAAGACCAGGGAATACATCTGGTGAGGGTCTTCTATGATGGTGATGGCTTTATAGCAATGCAGGGGGCTCACCTGGCAGAAAATGGAAGAGTACACAGAGAGAGAGAGAGAGAGACTCTCATGTGCTCTCCTTTTAAAGCCCTCAGAACCCCACTCCTGACCACCATTATTAATCCATTCATTATATCATGGTCCTACAAATTAATCACCTCTTCAAGGTTCCACCTTTCAATTACCACAATAGGATTTCTCACCCTCCCAACAGTCACAGTGGGGGCCAAGTTTCTAATATGTAAAACCTGGGGGATGCAATTCAAGCTTCAATGAGTTGGGTGGGGCATTCAATCCACATCACCAATGTTGTATCCTGGAGCCAATGACAGAGATTGGCACCATCCTTAAAGACCTGAAGAATGCAGGAATAGTGGCCCCTTTCATACCTCCGATGTAGCCAGTGTGGTTGCTACAGAAACTGGACAGATCCTTGCTGCAAACTAACATAGGCTTGACCCAATCATAGCCTTAGTTTCAGCTGCTGTGCCAGACATAGTGTTTTTGTTAGAGCAGTCTAATGCAGATTTACATGCATGGTATGTGGCCATTGATCACTCAGATGTGTTCGTTTCCACTCTGACCACAGGAGAACAGAAAGTTTACATTCACATGGGATGGAAAACAATATTTATTTATGGTTTTGCTCAGGGTTATGTTACCTCTCCCACCCTCAGCCATAGAATCATCCGAAGAGGTCTGGACTGCCTGGACATCCCAGGGAATATCACACTTACCCATTACATTGATGGCATTGTGCTGCAGGCCTCGGTAAGACACATGCTCTCCAGAGGGTAGTAAATAAGCCTGGGGAAGATTCAGGGATCTACCGCTTCAAGATATTTTTGGTGTGTCCAATGGTCGCGGGTGTGCCAGGATATCCCCTCCAAAGTAAAAGACAATTTACTGAATCTCGATTCCTGACCAAAAGAAGAAAGCATGGTGTCTGGGGAGCTTTTTAAGTTCTGAAGGCAATACATTTCATACTTAGGAATACCGTCCCAGCCAGTATACTGAGTAATATGGACAGCTACCAGCTTTGAGTGCACCAGGAACAGGAGAGTTTCGTAGCAGTTGCAGGATAAAGTGTAAGCAGGTGTTGGAGGCATCGGTGGTGGGAAAAGACACAGGATGGAGCTTCTGGAAAGGCCTCCTGGGATCTGGAACAAGTTCATGCTATCCTCAACAGAGAATTACCCACCTTTTGAGAAATAGTCTTAGCACAATTCCAGGCCCTGGTCAAGACAGAATGCTTGATTATGGAGCACAAAGGGACCATGTGTCCTTCAGTACTACCAACTGTGGGCTGGGTTCCATTGGACCTGCCAACTCATAATATGTGAGAAGAAACACATCCCGAGCAAGCTTGAGCAGGATCTGAAGCTACAAGAAAGCTGTGTGAGCAGCTGGCTCAGAACCCTATGAGCCACAGTCACCCCAGCCTCATACCTATGGCCACATGGAGATCCAGTGTGACCAGCTGAGGGAGGAGGGGAAAGCCTGAGCTTGGCTTACGGGCGGATTGGTTTGGCACATATGTGCACGCCAAAATCAACAATGGCTGCGTTACAGCCTTATTCATCGCTGGCCTGAAAGATGACAAAGACAAGCTTTCCCAGTGTGTGGATATGTGAGCATGCACCTGGTCATCCACTTTGTGTAAAGGAGAAGCAGCCCAAGGTTAGGATCTACACAGATGGCTGGGCAGTAGCCAATGGCCAGGCCATCTAGTCAGGAGCCTGGAAGAGAAGGAAGAAGATGGAAAGATCAGTGACAGGAGGTCTGAGGCAAAGGCAAGTGAAGAACATGCTGGGGGCGGGCACAAAGTGTGAACATATTTGTATCACAAATTCATGCCCAGCAGAAAGCACCCACCACACAAGAGGCACTGACACAGTGGTCAAAATGACTGGCCCTTTTACATTAGCCAGCCTTCATCACTGGCCACCTTGGAACTTGCGTAATGGGCACATAAATGGAGTGGCAACAGAAACAGAAACAGAGGCCACGCAGGGCTCCAGAAGCATGGATGCCCACCTTTCAAGGCAAATCCAGCTATTATGGCCTCTGAGCATCCAACCCGTCAGAAACAAAAACCAATGCTGAGCCCCTGTTACAGCATTATTCCTCCAGGGGACCAACCAGCCACTTAGTGGCAAAGACTACATCAGGTCCTGTCCATCCCCAAAGGGTCAGCAGTACGTCCTCATGAGGATAGGTACCTATTCTGGGCATAGGTCTGCCTTGTCTGCTCTTAGACCTTAATTAGCACCATGCTCCAAGGGCTTATGGATGTTTCATAGAATCTGATGGAGCATGACATCCAACTGGGAGACCCACTTCACAGCAAGGCATGGGAGTAGACCTGGGCTATGACGTGAATATTTGTCCCCTCCAGAATGCATGCTGAAATTTAATTGCCATTGGAACAGTAATGAGAGGTGAGATTTTTAAGAGGTGATGAGGCCATGAGGACTCCACCCTCATGGGTGGGATTGCTGCTATTGTAAAAGAGAGTTCAGCGCCCTCCTGCTCTCTTGCCCTCTTGCCTCTGCCCTGCGATGACACAGCAAGAAGGCCCTTGCCAGATGCCAGCCCCTTAATATTGGACTTGCCAACCTCCAGGACTGTGAGCCAATACATTTCTGTTCATCATAAATTATCCTGTCTCAGGTATTCTGTTATAGCAGCACAAAATATACTAAGACAATCTATAACCACCCCAAATCAGCTGGCCTCAGAAAATGCTAGAATGGCCTTCTAAAGGCACAACTGATATGCCAGCTCAGAAGCAACACTCAAAGCATAGGCTGCCATCCTTGGGATACAGTGTCTGCCTTAGATTAAAGACCTCTATATGTCACAGTGTCCCAATAGGAAAGATGCATGGGTCCAGGAAACAACACATAAAAGCAGGAGTAGTCCCAGTGACCTTCTGGGTTGTTTTGTGCTTCTTGTCCCTGCAACTCTGGTCTCAGGGTCAGAGGTCCTGGTATACAAAGGGGACACACACTTTCCAGGATACATAGAAAGGATCCCATTGAACTATGAGTCATGGATATTGCCAAGGCCTTTTGGTGTTTCCGTGTGTCCAGGAGCCAGCAGAAGTGACATCAACGTGCCACCAGCATAGCTGGCCCTGATTGTAGGACTGCTGTTGCACAAGGCAGCACCGAGGGATATGTGTGCAACCCAGATGGCCCACTTGGGCACCTCCTGGTCCTTCCTTGCTCCCTTGTAGTGGTGAAAGTCCTTGTACAACCA
This sequence comes from Galeopterus variegatus, assembly GCF_000696425.1. Lineage (NCBI taxonomy): Eukaryota > Metazoa > Chordata > Mammalia > Dermoptera > Cynocephalidae > Galeopterus > Galeopterus variegatus. The sequence goes on along the minus strand of NW_007732581.1, from coordinate 74,741 downwards.
CCTGGTCTAGAAGTTCAGACACTTCAGGAAGGAAGGTGTGGGTCACTCCAACAGGTAAGCCCCCTGAAAGCTTACATGAATATCTACGGAAGTTATCACTGCGGTTGAGGATAGCTTAGAAAGGACAGCAGAGAAGGAAGAGGAGGGAGTATCAGCACTGCCTTGAGGTCTTCAGCAGTGATAGGGGCTGTAGTCTGTCTCCCTAACCACCTCATTCCAAGGCCATGCTTCCCATGTGCCTGACATGGGGATTTTAGCCGAATGTCAGTCTATGTAATCCGTGGTAAGTAACAGAGTTTCTCAGAACTGTAGTTTTCCTGTATGTGATGGAAGTGGGAATGGAAATGCCTGCCTTCAGTTGTCCTGGTGGGGAATAAGCGAGGAGGGTATGCGAAATGTGAATGGATTCAGAAAGGTTACAGCTGTTTTTGTGCTGGATTTGGAATCTCCTCCTCCTAACCTCCACCCATTGATCTTGGTTCATTCAATCTTCCAGCTCTGAACAGAGCAACCCAACCTTCTCCTGTAGTCAGCCCTCAGGTACCTGAAGATGGTGTCGCTCCCTAGACACCGGCCCCAATCATAAGCTCGCACTCTGTCTCTTCAAGTTGTTCATCGTTCTGTTTGCTTCAGTCGTCAGTGTCTTTTTGAAACACGGCACCCATAATGGTTCCTTGTACTCCTGGTACAGACTGACAGGTACAGAAAGCAGAGGGCCCAGCCCCTGCAGGGCACTGGCGGACCTTCACTTATGCCGCAGCCAAGGTCTGCATCACTTCTCCTTAGCAACATCATGCCATTGGTACCTTTTGATTACGTAGTTAATCTAAAAATCCTTGATTTTTCCCTAGAAATGTCAGCCCAGGCAGGTCACCCCCATTCTATGCATATATGATCAGTTTTTTGAGCATGAATGTGAACAGGAGTTTAGAGTCTGAGTTTTCAACCTGATGACAGGTATCTGCAACTGATGTTTCTCCAGCATCCTTTCCACTTTGGGAAGGTCCTTCTCTCACTGCACGTGACTTGAAAGACTGCAGTAGCAAACACCTACTAGGTGCTTCCCTTTTCTTTTTTGAGAGACCTGAAGTTTACTCACACATCATGTGGCTCCACGCTTGGGAGAACTCCAGGCTCTTCTCCAGCCCCTAGGATGGAACACTACTGCCCTAAGACTATCATATCACACAGTCCCCAGTGACTGGGAGGCAATGCACATATGGCATAGTCCTGACCAAGGAAACGTGAGAGCGTGTCTGCTCAGTGACTCCTAGGGGACATCTCCTAGGTGACTTTTTTTTTAAGTTAAAGAGAAGGAAGAGAAAAGAGAGAGAGGGGGGCAAGAGGGAAAATACTGCCTATGCAGCTTCAGGGAGTGGGTGTCTGCACATCACGCATGGGCCTGCCTTGGTCACCTTAGAACCGTGGAGAATGGGTAGTGGGGAGGGCAAGGGGAAGCATGAGCCAAAATACTGAGATGGCAACCTGAGTCTCCGACGGTGTCACTGAGCCACAGAACTAACCAGCTCTGGAGCCACCCTGTCTGGCGATGCTTCTAAATGTGAGATTAAAATGTCCTTACTGTGTAAGAGGACTTCGAGTGCCCAGAGTTTCCTCTTGTTTCTGGGGATCAGTTGTTCAGCATTTCCTTTAGTTCCGTGGACTGCCCAGGATCTCAACCATAAATCCCTTTTAGCTATTAAATTTGCCATGCTGATTTCTGTTGCTTAAAACTAGAGCCCTGGAAGAGGTACTATCTATAAGGAGAGGAACACAAGATAAAGAGGCAAAGTGTGCCACGAGAAGAAAGGACAGCCGCATGCATGTCATTTAGAAAACAAACAGCCTATGTATACGGAGGCACATTAATTGCCAAAATTGAACTAATGAAAGAGACATAATTAGCTTCCGGGAGCAGAAGAAACCAAGTTGATCTCCTAATGAGGTCTGAATAGGCCTCTCATTAACCACATGGCTGGGAACTGGCATGAGGTGGCAGAGCTCGGAGAAAACATGGGAGGAATGAAGAGGTGGAGGCAGATGGGGACCCGGTGCCACTGGGTCCTGGATCCTCCAAGGGAACATCCCAAAACCCATGGCCCCTTCTCCTGCTCATAAAACTACTTCCCTCATGTGATTTTTGTCCTTCAGGTGAAAAGGGCCATCAATTCGCCCAAGATTCTTCAGCCTTTCACCTCCCAGCATACAGTGCACAGTGCCACGAGCCTCAGAATCAGCTGCAGCGTTTCCAGGCCACATCCAGACTTACTGAGTTGAATCTCTGGGTGTGAGTCCCTGTCATTTGCTATGCAAAACACTGCCAAAATATTATTAGGAAACTGATACAAACTCCAAGTTAATTTGCAGTTTTACAGAAGCCCATGGGAAAAGGTCAATGCTTGACCCAAATTCATAAATCTCTAATTTTGAAATCTCAGGCACTATGGCTTGGTAATACAGAAAACTAGACACAAGATAGACAGTTATACCACAGAGATAAAAACTGATTCTGACCAGGTATAAGGACAGCTGAGTACTTTTCATTCCACCCAGACCAAGTTAGGTACACCGTCTTCAATTTTTCCAAACTGCTTCCTATATTACACTTCCTTAGAATGGCTTGATCAACTCTGCTAGGTCAAGTACTCCATTAAAGGCAAAGACTATGACTTGCCCATGTCTCCATCACCAGAGCCCAGCATGATCCCTGGGGCACAGTGAAATTCAGTGAGCTCATTGGACAGCAACAAGTACTTCTAAAGACAACTCTTTGTGCTCAGTACTGTGCTAGATGCTTGTATTAGTCCATTTCTGCTGCTTATAACAAAATACTTATAACTGGTAATTTATAAAGAAAACAAAATTTATTGCTCACAGTTTCTGAGGCTGGGAAGTCCAAAGTCCAGGGAACACATCTGCTGGTGGTGACAATGACCTAGGGGTCTCACATTGCAAGATGGTGGAAGCAGAGAGAGACCAACCTCCTCATTCACTCTCCTTTTAAAGCCCTCAGAACCATGCCCCTGACCACCATTATTAATCCATTCACTAGGCATAGTCCTACAATCTAATAACCTCTTCAAGGTGATTAGATTACCATAATAGGATTTCCCACCCTCAGTGACAGCGGCCATTAAGCCTCAATGAGGTTGGGGGGCATCCAATCTACAGCAATGCTTTACACATGTTAACTCATTTAATCCTTGTAACCACCCATTCACAGATAGACAATGTTGATTTTCAACATGACGTGAGAGCGTTTAAACTTTCTGTGATCATTTAATGCACCTCTTATTGGCTATTGTTAAAACACAATCTACACGTGTTGGTGACGAGATTATGGCTGTGTGGTCTAAACAGCAGATTCTGACAAAGGGCATGAATAATAGGAGTAGTAGAGCTTTTCAATCTCTTATTTGTATTTCTTTTTATACACGAAATACAGCTGTGTCTAAATTGCAACTAATTTTTAAAACATCTACATTAAAACCATTGATTAAAAATGAACAGAGAAGTATAACGTGATACTCTTCACTGATTTCTGTTACTATTGCAACATAATCTAACCGACTTTCATTTTATCACTGGGCTTCCAGTGAGTTTACATAAACAGATTTTTCTTGACAGCATGGAAGATACAAGGTAGACTCTAAGAATGTACGCATTTGCCGCCCTTAAGAATCTCATAGTGTGGGGCCGGCCCGGTGGCGCACTGCTACAGTGCACCGCTTGGGAGCGCGGTGGTGCTCCTGCCAAGGGTTCGGATCCCACATACAGACCGGTTCCCGCTCACTGGCTGAGCGAGGTGCGGGTGCGACACTGAGGGTTGCGATCCCGTTGCCAGTCCCGGTCCGGTACGGGCGCGACACTGAGGGTTGCGATCCGTTGCCGGACACGAAAAAAGACAAAAAGGAAAAAAAAAAAAAAAGAATCTCATAGTGTAATGTGAGGAGAACATGTGGAGGGTTGGAAAGGAGAGGCTGAGGCAAGCAAAAGGCAAATTTAGGCAAAATATGACAAACCTTTTAAGACACTTGCAAACCAAGTGCTTGGTGGGGTTGGAGTGATCAATAAAGGTTTTATAGAAAAGCTACCATTTGGGGTGAATTTGGATGCCAGCAAGTGGAGATGGAGACGTGCCTTCCAGATGCAGAAAGCAGACTGGCAGAGCTTTAGGGACACACCCAGGGTGTCTTCGCCAGTCTTTGCAGTTTCCTGCAAGCAGCTGGCCTCTGCCTGGGCCCAGCTGTGGCTGCAGCTAATTAAGGGGGCAGCCTTGATGTGCCTTCTGGATCCTCTGCTGTCTTCCTGTTTTAAGTCCCTATCCTCTTCCATTTCTTGGCCTGATTCTCTCTCTCTCTCTCTCTCTCTCTCTCTCTCTCCCCCCCTCTCCCTC
>NW_007732581.1:43570-69345 GCF_000696425.1 Galeopterus variegatus | reverse complement strand
CCCTCTCCCCCTCCCCCTCTCCCTCTCCCACTCCCACTCCCTCTCTCACCTCATCCAATCTAAATGATACTTCATGACTGATATTTTTTAATAACATGGGAGAAAACATTTCTCCCTATGAGCAAGAGAGGAAAGCATTTCTCCTCCCAAAGAGATCTATGACTATGTGAAATGCACATAAACTGTAAGCGTTTCTCTCTGCAGAGAAATTGGTCCCTGGCAACTGGCATCTTTTTCTCCCCCAAAGTGATGAGCAGAGAGGCAAAGGAATATATTTCTTTTCTCATAGTGTCAGAACTTTATGACAGTACTTATTTACTGTAAAAACAGCATGGACACTCTGAAAGAAACATTAAAAGACATATTTAAAGAGCAAAAATCTCACCCATAGTCTCACCTTACATACTCTCATCAGCCTAAGCCAGTCTCCATTCATATGCACTGACCTCACATAGTTAGAATCATTAGTAAAACCTACTTCATGATGTCTTTCCCATAAACAACTCAAGCTTAAGGCATTGTAAAATAAACTCGGTGTAACACGATCCTGGGTAACCCTGATTCTAAGACTGTTTTTTGAAACCTCAAAGCACAGAAAGCAGTGGCTGGACTTGGAGCAGCCCCACCTACACAGAACTGTTGGTGGCTCGTGGATGTTACCGTTTAGGACAGAAAGACCCAGACCATGGGAAAAGCACTGCTGGACAATTTGATGAGAGATGATATTGGAGCTCACAGCCTGTGGGTGGGAGAGGTTTTCCTATGAAAAGAGAGAAAAGTCAATGCTGGGACTGGGAAGGACTAAACAGCCGGCCTTAGACAGCTGTGAAGAAAAGAACTTCCTGCTCTCTCTAGACGGGGGTGAAATCAGCCAGTCTCCACACTGTGACTTTGAAGTGCTGCTCCTGGACCCAAGGAGGCAGGACATGTGCCTGGTGCGGACGAGCCTATGCTGGAGTTGCCAATTATTCTCCATGTTATTCTTTCCTTCTGTTGTTCCCAAACTGTTAGTGAAGACACTTAAAGGTCACAGCCTGGTCATGGTTACCTGAATTAGTTTCCTACAGCTGCTGAAACAAATTAGCACAAACTTGGCTTAACAAAAAGAAATTTATTCTCTCGTAGTTCTGGAGGCCGGAAGTCCAAACTCAAGTGTCAGCAGGACTGTGCTTCCTCCAAAGGCTCAGGGGGATCCTTCCTCATGTCTTCCAGCTTCTGGTTCCAGATGCTCCGTGGATGGCAGCTACACACCCTCCTCTGTCTGCATCTTCACAGCGCTCTCTCCTCTGTGCCTATGTCTCCTCTCTTCTGTCTCTTATAGGAACACCTGCTCAGTTGGTTAGAGCACAGCTTTATAACACCAGGGTCACAGGTTCGGATCCCTGTACTGACCAGCCACCCCCCCCCCAAAAAAAAGACACCTGCCATTGGACTTAGGGCCCACCCATAATCTAGGATGGTCTCATTTCAAGATCCTTAATGTAATTACCTTGCAAAGATCCTTTTTCTAAATAAGGTCAAATTCATGTCTTTCTGTTTTTGGTTGTTTTTTTGTTTGTTTATTTTTTTGAGTGAGGACCATTTGACCTGCTACAGTGTGGTGTGGGGAATTAAAGACAGAAACTGTGCCATCTTGGACATGAAGTGGACAAGTGGAAAGTAGTGTCTCCACCCCTAAAGCCAGAGTTATGAGACAGCAGCCCCAGTAGGGGACAGCTGGGCACAGTGGAGGTCTCACAAGGAAGGACACCAGTAAGGGACTGATACTGTCTCAGGAAGATCTCTTATGAAGGCAGCGGGACAGCAAGAAATCACCTTGAGGGTCTAGTGCTGATTCTGTTCCTTCCAAGATGGTACCAATAGGACAACTGGGTCCCTCCACCAAGGTCAACCCTGGAGGAGCTACAGAGGAGAAACACAGGGCACAAGACAGCCAGGCATGGCTGCGGGAAGGAGAGGAAGAAGAAAAAGAACTGCTGGAGTCTGCTCCTCCTCCTCCCCACCATTGCCTTGGGATGGACACGCAGCCCACACCCGGGAGGACTCGGGCTCCGGCTCAGGCCTCTTCAGGAACAAAGTGAGGAAATCCCAAAGGCCTTATGCTTGCAAGGAACTAAACAGGACAGGCAGAGTGAACTAAAATCAGGAAGGCCCTTCCCTGCTACTCTCTAGATGCCCCCATCTACACCCTCAGAGCCTTAGAGGTAGAAGGTGAGGAGTGTTCCCTCCTGCAGCAGATCAAATGCCCCACCCAAACTCATTGAGCTTAGTCCCCATTGTCATTGTTGAAGGTACGAAATCCTGTTACGGTTATTGAAAGATGGGGCCTTAAAGAGGTAATTAGATTAGACTCTTAGGATCATGCCTTAATGAATGGATTAATGATGGTGGTCATGGGCATGACTCTGAGGGCTTTAAAAGGAAAATGTGTGAGGAACTGTCTCTCTGTCTCTATGCTCTGCCATTTTCTGCCATGTGAGACCTCTGGGTCACTGTCGCCACTACCAAGATCCTCATCAGATGTGTTCCCTGGACTTTGGACTTCCAGCCTCTGAAACTGTAAGCAATAAATTTCATTTTCTTATAAATCACCTATTCCAGGTGTTTTGTTATAAGCAATAGCAACAGACTAATGCACCTCCGCAGGCCTCTTCTACCCAAGGTGGACACAGATGAGGGGAAGGGCCGACTTGAGCATTATGTGGTGGGATGGAGGTGTGACTCCAGTTCTCTGGAGCCTGGAAACTCCACCCCAGGGCTTCTTCACTGCACTCCATCCACCCCAAGCCCAAAGGGACTCATTTCCTGACAAAACACCCAATATCTCAGGGTGGTGGGAGACAAATACACCAAAATAAGAAGACATTGGAGGCATATAACCATTTTTAAAAAGCAACAACAATATTTGGGGTTATGGTGTACACTAAAAGTAGAATAACTAGCAGAGAAAAACTATTTTAAATTAGTTTGAACAACTTTAAAAGAGGTTGCAAAAAATAATTTTCAAAAGTTAAAAATATAATTCTCATACAAATCTCATACAAACACATATTTTAACTCAGATTTACTTACTTCAGTAAATCCAACAGGAAGGTAAAGTTCGTTCAAAAGAGAACTTGGAAGACGGGGTATGTGTGTAATTAATGAAAGAAAGATGACTGGAATATAATTGCTAAATCAGTCACAAAACTGGTTAATGTCTTACAGAGAAAAAAACAAAACGAAACAAAACTATAGCCTTTCACAGTTTCTTTCTCTACCAGACAAATGCTAGTTTGTATTTATCAATCATATATAAGTTAACCTGTAGCTTCACTCAGTGTAAACCCCTAAGCAGTTATAAATAGCAAGTCAGAAGCACATTCTCTGAGAGAGTTGGATAATCCTGGAATGGAACTAGACAATGCTCCAGGATGACATTAAAACAACCTGCACTTATCCTTTTCTTTGGTTCCAAGTTTTGAACAATTTTTCTTAAGAGAAATAATAGAAGATATTAGCAATATGAAACAGAGTAAGAAAATACAAAAACGTACAAAACAGAAATATTTGCTATCAAATGCATTAAGTGTTGTTAAATAACACAGAGGACTGAATAACAGAAGGAATTCAGCTACAAAAGGAATTTGTGATTTGAAAGACCGGATCAAGGAAATTTCTCAAAATAAAGAATAAAAAAAGCAAATTAACAGAAAATAGAAAAGTTAAGAGAAGTGGAGAATAGAAGTTAAAATACTCATACTTAGATTAAAAAGAAGTCCCAGAAAGAGAGAGAAACATAGAAAGGAGAAAATATCTGAATATTTGAATAGTGGTGATATATTTTTTGGAACTAAAAAAGGATGAAGATCTCAGATAGAAAAAAAGCTGTAAAGTGCCAAAGAGAAATCCACATTCAAACACACTATACAGAAATTTAAGGATACATATATAGAGAGAGAAATTATAAAAACCTTATGAAGAGAAAGAGCACATAACATATGAAAAACAAACTGTATCAAACACACCTTGGTTTGTGACCATAACTCATTTAAGTTTAATATTAACAACAAAAAATAAATCCCACAATTTGTAAGTTTAAAATACATTGTGCCTAGTTTATGTTAAAGAAGGAATTAAAATAAAAAATTATTCCTAGTAAAGGTCTTTATAATTTTTTAAATTATAAATTGACAAATTTGTATATATTTATGGGGTAAAAATCATGTTATGATTTATAAATACAATGTTGAATAATTAAACCAAGCTAATTAACGTATTCATCCCTCAAATGTCATTTTTTGTGGTGAGAACATTTGAAACTTATTCTTAGCTATTTTGAAATGTACAGTACATTATAATTTACTATATTCAGCAAACTGTGTAATTCATCCCAGAGGAAAAAAATAACTTATTTCTCCTGTCTAATTGAGGCTTCGTAGCTTTTAACCAACATCTCCCCAGTACCCCCAATACTCCTGACCCCAGCCTCTGGTAACCACCATTCTGCTCTCTGATTCTTTGAGTTTGATTGTTTTAGATTCCACACATATGTGAGAGCATGAGGTACTTGTCTCCCATAACTTGGCTACTGTGAGTAATGCTGCAATGAGTGTGAGAACTGACATCACTTTGGCATACTGATTTCAAATTTTGGGGGTAAATATCCAGAAGTGGGATTGTTGGATCATAAGATAATTCTATTTTTAGTTTTTTGAGGAATCTCCATACAGTTTTCCATAATGGCTGTACTAATTTACATTCCCACCAACAGTGTACCAGGGTTCCCTTTTCTCCACATCCTCGCCAACAATTGTTATCTTTCTTCTTGACAACAGCCATGCTCACAGACATGAGGTGATATCTCATGGTGTGATTTTAATTTGCAGTTCCCCAATGACTAGTGATGCTGAGCATTTTTTCACAAATCTGTTGGCCATTTGTACGTCTTTTAAGAAATGTGCATCTCTTGCTCATTTTTTAGTAGGATTGTTTGCTTTCTTTCTATAGAGTTGTTTGAGTTTTTTATATATATTGAGTAGAAATATTTTTCCCCAGTTTATAGGTTGCCTATTTACTCTGTTAATTGCTTCCTTTGTTGTGCAGAAATTTTTTATTTTGATGTAATCCCATTTGTCTATTTTTGCTTTTGTTGTCTGTACTTTTGGGGTTAATTCTAAAAACTCATGACCCAGACCAACACTGTATAGTTCTTTTTCTTATATCTTCTTCTAATTATTTTACAGTTTTAGGTAATATGTTTAGGTCTTTAATCCATTTTAAGTTGATTTTTCTGTATGGTGTGAGATCAGGATCCAACTTCATTCTTCTTTATGTGAATACCCAGTTTTCCTAACACCATTTATTGAAGAGACTCTCCTTTTTCCCATTGTGTATTTTTGGCACCTTCGTCAGAAATCAATTGACCATACATTCATGGATTCATTTCTGGGCTCTCTATTCTGTTCCATTGGCTGGTGAGTCTATTTTTATTCCAGTGCCATGTTGTTTTAATTACTATCACTTTGTGGTATAATTTGAAATCAGGTAGCATCATGCCTCCAGCTTTGTTCTTTTTGCTCATGACTGCCTTGGCTTTTTGGAGTTTCTTTGGGTTTCATATACACTTTAGGATTGTTTTCTCAAATTTTATTTTTAAAAAGGACATTGGAATTTTGATGGGGTTGCATTGAATCTAAACATCACTTGGGGTTGAATGGACATTTTAACAATACTATTTCTTCTAATCCATGAAGATGGATATTTTTCCATTTATTTGTCTCTTCAATTTATTTCATTAATGTTTCAGTTTTCAGTGTACAGGTCTTTCACTGCCTTGGATGAATTTATCCCTATGTATTTTTTTCTAGCTATTGTAAATGGGATCGTTCTCTTGAAAATTTTGCTGTTAATGCATAGCGATGCTACCAATTTTGGTGTGTTGATTTTGTACCCTGCAACTTTATTGTACTCATTTATTAGTCCTAACAGGTTTTTGTTGGGATTTTTAGGGTTTTCTCTATATAAAATCATGTCATCAACAAACAGTGACAATTTCACTTCCTCCCTTCCTATCTGAATGCCTTTTATTTCTTTGTCTTGCCTAATTGCTCTGGCAATGGCTTGTAATACTATGTTGCCTAGAAGTGGCAAGAGTGGGCATTCTTGTCTCATTCTGGATTTTAGAGAAAAAGGGCTTCAATTTTTTATCATTGAGTATAATGTTAGCTGTGGGCTTATCATATATGGCCTTGATTGTGTTGAGGTAGATTCCTTCTAAACCTAGTTTGTTGGGAGTTTTTATTATGAAAGGATGTTGAATTTTGTCAAATGTTTTTTTCTGCATCTAATGAGATGGTCATATGGTTTTTGTCCTTCATCGATTTGTGTATGTTGAGCCATCTTTGCACCTCAGGGATAAATCCTACTCAATCATGGTGGGATTTTAATGCATTGTTGAATTTGGTTTGTTAGTATTTTGTTAAGGATTTTTGTATGTATGCTCCACAATAAAATTTTAAAATACTTAGAACTGAATGATAATAAAAACACCTGGTAATGTATTAATAATTGATAACATATGAAAATATGATAATGATAATCAAAACCTGTAGGGCACAGCCAAACTAGTGGTTCAAGAGAAGTTTATGGCTATAAACACCTATACTGGAGAATAACAAAGCTTTAAATTACTGAGTTAATTGTTCTTCATCTTAATAAACAAAAGAACAAGCCAAAAATAATAAATAAAAGGAAAGAGAAAATAAAAACATGAGTGGAAGTTAACAAAATAGGAATCAAAGTTATAAAACAGCATATCAACAAAGTCAAAAGTTGATTTGCTAAAAAAAAAAAAAAAACCAAGAAACTGTTGAACACTAACAAAGAGAGAAGAGGAAACATAAATAAAAAATACTGTGAATGAAAACAACTGACAATCTACCAAGAAACAAAAAATTCAGGTAAAAAATTAAGCAATATGTCCAAGTTCATATCAGAGTTATTCACAATAGCTAAATAGTAGAAGCAACCCAAGTACTCATCAACAGGTGAATGGATAAGCAAAATGCAGTATGTACATATAACAGAATATTATCCAATTTTAAAAAGGAAGAAAACTCTAATATATCCTATGACATGGATGAACCTTAAGGACATTATGCTAAACTAAATAAGCCAGTCACAAAAAGACAAATGTGTATAATTCCATTTATATGAGGTACTTAGAGTAGTCAAAATCAGAGACACAAAGTACAACGTAGTTGCCAGAGACTAAGGGGGAGTAAGAGGGGTTATTGTTGAATGGTTACAGAATTTCAGTTTTACAAGATGAAAAGAGTTATGGAGATGGATGGTTGTGATGGTTGCACAAAACTATAAATATATTTAATTCCACTGAACTGTACACTTGTAAAGAGTTAAGATGGTAAGTTTAGTTATGCGTATGTTACCATAATAAAAAACTGGAGGAAAAAAAGTTTAAGTGATAATTAAATAATGCTATCAACAACGATTTGCTAATAATTTTGAAAATTTAGATAAAGTGAATAAACTAGAAAAAAATATAACTTACTAGACCAACTGAGGAAGAAACAAAAACATTAAATAGTCTTGTAAGTGTTAAAGAAATTGAAGTTGTGACTTAAAATCTTCCCACAAATACAAGTGACCTGATTTTACAGGTGATATTTTTTCAAATTTTAAGTAATAGATTATCCCAATTTTATGCAAATACACCCAGAAAATAGAATAGGGAGCATATTCCCCAGCTTGCTTGTGAGGCCAGCATAGCCCCAATACCAAAACAACACAAAGACATTTTAGGAAAAGAAAAACCCATGCCATTCCATTTTAAATATAGATGTAAATATCCTTTAAAATATCAGCAAATCTAACTAACTTAAAAACATATTTAAAAGATAATACACCTTGACAAAATTGGTTTTATCTCAAGTATAGAAGGATAAATTAATACTTTAAAAATCCAAAAAACATAATTCACCCTATTAAGAGATCAATAGAAAAAAACATAATTTTTCACTAAATACCGGGTAAGAATTTGATGAAATTCAATACCCATTCTTAATAAATTCTTATTAAGTTAGTAATAAACAGGAATTTTATAAAGAATATTTTTACATCTAGAGAAAATATAATCCTATATTATCTTTCTAATGTACAGTAGTTACAACTACCACTTATATTACAGATTATATAGGAAGTAAAATAAACCAAGAAAAGAATTTATACTCGTAAGGAGTTGTAGATGATATTCGTCCTTTAAATAGGCAGCCTAGAAGAATCTACAGATAAATTACTAGAATAGGAGAACTTAGCAAAGTAGCTGGATATAAGATAATCTAAAATATATCAGGAAACAACCAGACAATATAAAAAGAGGACAGCGTTTACAAGAGTATCAGAGAATATCTACAAATACATCTAACAAAACACATGCAGGACCCTAAGAGAGCAATTTTAAAACTTTATTAGATATCTTTAATGAATTAAATAAATGGAGAGATCAATAGATTTGAACATAAAATAAACAAAATTATATTCTGATTCTTCAACATAGTTTTCAAGAAAAGTGAAAAAGAAAGTTGAAAATTGAGAGAAGATATTTCTATTACTCAGCTCCAACAAACAATTATATAGAGAAAATAAAAAGACTGTTTCAAATCAATGGAAAAAGCACAACTTATTGAAAAACAGACAAATGCTTAAATAGGCATTTTGCAGAAGAAATGCATGGCCAAGAATCATAAGATGACTTTAATCATAGAAATGAAAACTAAAACCACAGTGGGATACCATTTTATAGTTAATTAACTGGTGAAATATTTAAAAGTCTGACAAAATCAAGTATTGGAAAAGACATGAACCCACATAATCATATTGCTAGTGGAATTGATGTGATAAATTGGTGCAACCACTTTGAACAACACTTTGATAATATTTCCTAAATTTAATCATTTATAAACCCTATAACCCACCATTTTCACTCCTAATTATATACCTAAAAGAAATTTCTGAGCATGTAAAACAGGAAAGACATACAAGAAAATTTATATTATCACTCTTCATTATTGGGTTGAAACTACCCAAATGCTTATCAATGGGAGAATGGATGAACCAAGGGCAGAATGGTTACAGGATAACATATTATAAGCAGATGAAGTAAATAAACTGTATTAACTTGCAATAGTACAAATAAATATTAGCAATTTAATGTTAAGTGGGAAAATAACTCCCAAAGCTTACATAGATCTTGATATCATCTCTATAGAGTCCAAAATAATTAAAATCAAAATAGACTTTTTAGGACTACATAGGAGTGAAATAAAAGAATTAAAAATAAAGCAAGAAAAAGGTGAATACAGGATTCATGATAAGGTTTGTCTCAGATGGGGGAAACCAGAAAATATGAAGGGATGGGGGAAACCATATGATTATTTATCATCAATGGCTGAGCTTTTATTTGCATTGGTGGTTTTGTGAATGCTCATTAGGTTATTAAAAATAACTGAATAAATTCCAATGATGAAAGTGAGTGATGTGTCAAAGATAGAAATAATCTACTTCTGTGCACCTAAGGTCCACAGAGAGTTTAAAAAATAGAGGGGAAAAAAAAGTTTAAAGGCAATTTGGTGAAGATATCACATGTGAGGTCACTTGCTGAGAATAAAGGAAAAATTGAAAAAGAAAGAGTAAAATCAAATAAATAAATAAGTTAAAAGTAAATAAATAAATAACAGCTGTGAAGGGTGTTTCACCATCATTTTGGGGTCACATGTACAAGATGTTTGCATGATTCACAACCCCAGTGAGTCATTCTCACCCTTCATGATCAAACCAGTTAGCGTGAAAATGCTCTGTTCTATTATAAAGAGATATTGCCAAGCTGAACTCTTGTTTCTAGGGCAGCTTCTACTAGAAGGCAGTTGCTAAATGTTTCTAAAGGGAACCAGCTGTGGGAAAACTATTAATTAGCCCCAGTCATTATATGCAGATTAAATGGCTTAACTCACTATAGAAAGCAGATAAGAAGAGTTGGAGTGATGTTTTCTTGATATGGTAAGAAAAACATACAGGGTTTTTATTGTTCCCAGTGGACTAGAAAGAGATTTTTAGCTAAAAGAAAGCTGAAACTCCAAACTAGAGAAATACTGATAAGACAGTATATTCCTTGGTCTGGGGAAGGAACAGAGAGACTGTCCCTGAAGGATGAGGTAAACTGTCAACTGAGGAATATACTTTAAAAGACTTTAGAATCCAAGCTGACAAAACTAAGCTTTGGAAATTGGTAGAACATTAACAACCAAAATAAAATTTGAGGGGTGTTGCAAAACGTAAGTTGATATTTAGAATAATTACAGTAAGGGTTAGTCAGAAATCACTACATACAAATGTATCACATAGTCGGGTTTTTTTGTTTTTTTCTATAAAAAAAAATTCTAAACCATCTCAAACTTTTCCACCACTGAAACTAAGAGGAGTGACCTTGAACCTCTAGGCATCCCAGAGCATGGCAGTGGCTCGCCACAAGCAAGATTTTATTTGAAGCCCCATTTTTAATCTTAAAAATGTATACAAATTTCGCACACTGCTATGTATATATTCAGGTTTGTTTCAAAGGAAAAAAATTTTAAATAATTTACTCTTAAGCAAAAACTAATGGTTCGGGGGCCGGCCCGGTGGTGCACTGGATAGTGCGCCGCTTGGGAAGCGCGGCGGCGCTCCCGCCCAAGGGTTCGGATCCCACATACCACTCCCACATACCGGTTGAGCGAGGCGCGGGAGCAACACCGAGGGTTGCAATCCCGTTGCCGGTCCCCGGTCCGGTATGGGGGCAACACTGAGGGTTGCGATCCGTTGCCGGACACGGAAAAAAGACAAAAGACAAAAAAAAAAAAAAAAAAACTAATGGTTCGGTTATGTCATGCTTATCCATAGTCTCACATCCTCTGGCTTATGAACACATAATAGGGTATTTTAAAAAGTTTGTGAAAAAATAGAATTCAAAGAGAATAGGAATTTTTCCATGAGCTTTTTGAAGTACCTTATATTCCATTTTGAGAAGAATTGCTATAATTATCCTTTCTTGACTCAAATTTTGCCTGAACTTGATTATTTAGTAAAAGTATGTATTTCTGATATGTACTTAGAATTCAAAAACTTAATTCTCAGAAGATTTGAAGAGAAATGAAACAAGTGTCCAAAATTCAGAACCTTCTGTTTGCTTTGTGTGCCCACGCATGTTATCATCTGTAAAATGAGGATATTAATACCAATCCCTGGCAGAGATCTGTCTGCCTGTTCACCAAATCCTTTTCCTTCTTTCTGAGAGTGTAGCTAGACTACATTTCCCAGGTTCCCACAAGTGGCCAGATTTGGCCATGTGACTGAGTTCTGGCCAAAGGAATAAGACATGGGAAGAATTGATGCCTCTTCTAGCCTGGAAGATAAAACAAAAATTAAAAAGCCAAAACAAAACAAAGAAACAAACTCTGAGTGATCCCCCTTTTTCTCTCTTCCCTTTTCTAAAATCATTTTCCACACCTAGGACCACCTTGGAAGCCATGTGTTAAAACTGAATGATCCCCATCAGCCGAGGTTCCTGAATGTCTTCACGGTGAAGAACCTCCTGACCCCAGTCCCTGTAGACTGGACTTTTCCTTTGCAGGAAATAAAGGTGTAGTGTTAAACCACAGGGGTCATCTATTGCAGAAGATTAAGCATTGCTTGTACTAATACATACCTCCCAAAACCGTGGTGAGGAGTGAGTGAGATCATTCACACAAAGTAATTAGCACCTAGTGTCATGAAACGTGCACTTCTATGAATTTGAGGCCATGGGACTCTGGAACTATGCTGCCTCCTCCTATCAATCTATTTCTTAAATTGCAGGGTAAAGTTAACCACAAATAACAAAGTCATGGAATCAAGCTGTCACAAATTGGCCACCACGTTCCTAAGGCATTTGAAGTGTGTGTATTGACAGGAAAAAGCAAGAAGGAATGACGACAAAACAGGAGAAATAAACAAGAGTTGAAAGGTAATATTCAAATGTGTATTTGGAGCAAACCTGGTTTGGGCCCAAAAGGTTGGGAGGAAGAGAAGGGGCTTTTGCTAAAGATTATTATATGTCAGTGTAAGGAATAAGCAATTTACATCTATTGTCTCATTCTTTCTCAATATCCTAAAGGTAATCCTAAAGGTACATATTATTTTCTTCATATATAATTAAGAATTGATGCTCTAAGAAGTGAGATCTCACAGTTTGTAGGCAACAGAGCTAGGATTCAACCCTGAGTTGGACCGGTTCTAATGTCCTTGCTCTTTCTGATGGAATCACCTCTGATTCTATGCTGACATTGAGCCAAACCATAATGCTTATGGGACAGGATGCCTGTGATGAAACAAGTCACTAATGAAAGAGGTAAATGCCATGCAAACACAGAGGTCATTTGAAATGGGCTCTCTGAAATGAAAGCTGGACTCATACAGATCTACCTTCAAGGGGGCTTGGTTTTAATGACCAAATGCTGGAGAAGAAAGGCATTAAAGGAAGCTCCTTTCTGTTGGGCTTGCAAAACTTTAGGTTCATGAATTCACGAGCAGATTAAAGAGGAGAAAAGAGGGTTTTGGACTGCAGCCTCAGGAGCTTCCTGCATTTCTCAGGCCAGAAGGTTGGTTTTTCCAATTGTGGAATTATGCTAGTCTATCCACCCTCACTCCTAGTTTTCAATTAATTTGCAGTAATGAATTCAAGTCCAAAATGCATTTACTAATTGAGGTGCCTGCAGGGCAGGTCATCTCCTCTCCCCTATCTGACAGGCAGCTCTCCCTACTGTGCCAAGGTGAAGTAGGGTAGCAGGGCCCCTGCCTCACTTAGCCCCGACTGCTGCCTCTGTCTAAGGGAAATGCCCAGTGGACAGGAAAGGAGCTGCCTGGGAGAGAATGACTCATAATATTAAGTCAGATGGAAATTGCTACTTGGGGCACAATCTTTGACTTTTTCTTCTAAGTGAAAGCTCATGACTGTCTGGCCACAATATCTCCATGGCCCTTGGCAGCTGTTATATAATGGTAAGAGCACTAAACTCAGACTAGGAAGTTCTTGATATGGAACCCAGACTGTTGTTTACAAGTAGGTTGACTCTGGAAAGTTACTACCTCCCTCTCAGTTTGCTCATCTGGAAAGTGAAACTAGGAGAACTGACCTCAGGGTTGTAGTGAAAAGTAAATGAATGTCATCAGAACTCATCACAGTTTCTTATTCTGTCCTGAGGGTCACGGTCAGTCTGGGCATGGGAGATGGCACCCTAAGGAAAGCATGCGTTTACCAGTGGGTGTCAAATGTGCAGGTACAAAGAGTGCGGGTGGGTGGGCTGGGAGGCAGGAGTCTACTGGCAGGAGATGAGTTGGAGGTGAAGGCACTGGAGAAGCTGCAGGACTGGACAGCTGAGATACTCACTGCAGGAAGTGAGCAGCCAGGGCTGGGGAAGAGAAGTCAGGCAAGAGTAAGGAAAGAAGAGTATAGTAGGTACTGTGCGTGGAGATGGGCTAGAGAACTCTCCAAAACCCATTTAAAGCCTCAAGATTTGTTTTCTCTTTTTCTCTTTGGCACAAAGGGCCTGACAGAACCAACTCCCAGACAAACTCTATTGGGCTCTGGCCAGGCAGGGAAGGGGAATCAGGTAGACTTAGATAGCTGGCAGCATATGCAAGGGACCAGTCCCCGAGAACTGCAGCCTGGGCCATCTGCCTTAAGATAGTACTGCCTTGGGGGCTGAGAATTTTAAAAGAAAAAAGAGATGAATGCTTTTTCAGAACCCCTGGGAGGTAGAGGAACTACCCCAGTCCCTGAGCTCAGATTCCCAGATTTCCCAAGATTGGAAATGCAGACCATAGAAGGGAAGGTTCTGGGGATTTGCTTTGGCTTCAATTCTAGGAAGTATGAGACTATAAGACATAACTGAAATCTGGCCCAGGATCTGGGAGTGAGTGAGGACATCCCGGTGGAGGCTCCCTCCTTGGAGACTGACGGTGGGTCAGGCCAGAGAAGTGTTCAGTGCCCTAAGGTGGTATTGCCTCTGCTGCCAGAGACATTGGGCCTGATGCTGGGACAGTCCCTGTCCACCTTACAGGGACAGCACATTCTGGTGGTCTCCTCCCTGCTGCTGGAAGAGGGTCGAAGTCATGCAGGCTATGTGGCTGAAGCCGGATTGCTCTCTGTGGACATCTCAGGCTGCAGGTTATCTACTTCTGGATTTACCATGCTTGAAATGAGGAATCAATATCTTTAAAAAGCATCTGTCCCAAGAAAGACAGTTCAGATACTATAGAGCATCAAAGAGGAAGAGATGGCAGGGGGCAGGGGACAGGGGGCAGGAAGGGTGTTTTGACTCTATTGATAGCCTTACATCTCAAACATCTGGGCAGGCATTAAAGAATATTGGCTGCTCTTCATTCATTCAACAAATATTTATTGAGTTCCCTTTATGACAGTTTCTCTGCCATATATATGCCATGAAAAAGAGAGACAAATTTACTGCCCTCAGAGATCTGCAAAAACAGATATTAAACCAGGAATTACAAAAGATTGTGAGTGACATTTCCAAGCATACTGACACCAGGCAATGATGACATCTCACAGAGGTAGGACGAGAAAGTGATCTTAAACATCATTACAAACTCTGATTTCACAAATAAGGGAAGCAAGTCTCTGAAAGGGGAATTTAGTTAATTTAATGCCAATGTGAAGTGTTGAAGGTGCTTTCAGGAGCTGCCATCTGGCTGGTCTCCATCCTTGAGAACCAGGGAGGAGATGGGAACTTCTGAGTCTGGCTCCCATCTCTTCCAAAAAACCTTTACCATTACGCCAGCCTGAAACAATTTCTCCCTTCTCTAAATTCAAAGCCCTTGGCCAGCTTGCTGAGACCCAACATGCATGTCTGGACAGATGTGTGCTGATGAGACACAGCTCTTCCATGAAGAGCTGTTAGGCTCCCTACATCCTGCCAACCCTAGGAACTGCAGATACTCAACTCCCAAGTAGAGTCTCATCCCGCTATAGAATAAGGAATTACATTATCTTCAGGTGAACTGTGAGCAGCCCTCAGTCATAGGCCAGAGATCTTCTTTGACGTAATCTTGCTACTGGACCCCCACTCTAACCTTGAACTTTCTCCTCTCTGAGACTGGGCTCCAGCTTTTGCTCTTTAAAGTCATACCTTGTTCCCCATAACCTAAGACTCGGTTCTATCTAATTCCCATTAACTATGCCCTGACCCAGAACCGACGGGCTAGATTTTCCTCCCCTCAACTCCCACCTCCTGTGTATGGTGACCTGTTGCCTCCTGCCTGCCCTTGCCAGAGCTGACCATCACCAGTCTGGACCTTTGCACTGAGGGTCAGCTCTCCGAGGCTTGTCTGATAGGCCCCAACCTCAATCTCTGCTTGAATTTCTGGTTAAATAACTCATGTGTCACCTGTTCTTTACCCTCATCCACTAATCTACTAGTTTCAGACTCAAGTTGCAATTGATTTCCATAGATAGCTTTTCCTCCAGTTACACATCCAGGGGTGACTCGTTGGCTCAGTTGGTTAGAGTCCCACCTTATAACTAACACCAGGGTCAAGGGTCCAGTTCCCCATAGCAGCCAGCCACCAAGGAAAAGAAAAAAAACAAGTACAGATCCATAGTTAACACCAACCTTTCGTCAGAGTCCCAGTTCTAGATTCTTAGCAACATGCTCTTCTAGGACAAGGCTGAGACATGGTCTTCATGTTATATCCAGGTTCTCACACCCAAGAGTGCTCAGTGGGTCTTTGAATGATGGATTGGTTCTTCCCATGTGGGTACACTTCCCAAGGTGTCAATCTCTAGCTGCTGAGATGATGGCACAGGGGCCTGATGGACATGTCTCCCCAACCCGCCCAGCCTGGCCCACTGTCCTCAACTCCAATTCCGGGCCAAGGATGATGCTTTCAACCCTTCATAGCTCTCATCTCAGTTGCTCATAAGTCACTAGGATGTTGTCAGCACTCTAGAGGAATTAAAATAATAAATAAGCTTCTCAGGTTTAGCATTTTTCACCTAGATCCCTACCGTGCCCCTCTTTCCCCTCCTATTTATCTTCTCCTCTCCTCCCCCTTCCACCTCACTACCTGTAAGGAAAAAAATAATAACAAATAGGAAGGCTAATTCTAAGTTTGTGCAGGCCCAGCATGTATCCTGGCCCGCCTTTAGCTCTGTTATTTTCTCCTGTGTCTGGCTTTGACAAGACTGATGACATTTACGTTTTCCAAAAGCTTCAATAAAAGGCACTTTAGCTGCAATCACCTCCATCTAATTTCCCCAGTCAAAAAAAATTTTTTTTTTTTTTGCTTAAATCACACAACAGAACTAAGGCCTGAGCTGTTCTGACAACTTGTCATCAAATATGGTTCAGCCCCAATGGGCTGTCTTGAAAACCAAGGACAAACGAGAAAAAAAAAATGGACTAAATGGCCTGAAAATGAAGTGGAATGGCTGGAGAGAGAGAGGAGATTGGCAGGAGCCAATTTGATATAAAGTTCTAGAACAGGTGGCTCAGTATGGTTTGGGACCCAGAACTTCCTCCAAAGAAGTAAAAGGGTTCTAGGGCTGGAAGGGGCCAATCGCCCCATTGCACATGGGCAACTTCATGCCAGACAGGGAAGGCAGATGGCAAGGGTCAGCCTACAGGACAGAACCCAAGGAGAAGGCACAAATAATTACCTTTCCCACCATAACTATGGACAGCAGGATAGTGTCCTGGGGAAACTAAGGCCCAGATTTTTTGCTCGTAGCTTCACAGTGACTCAGAATACGGATGAAAGGCACTAGATGAAACACTGCCTCCATTTCTTAAATAAATGTACGTATTAAGGAATTATCTACATACAGAAAAGTACTCAAATTACAAGGGCTCATCTCAATAAATTTTCACAAGGTGAACTCACTCATGTAAACACCACCCAGATTAAGGAAAAGAACATTCCAAGAAGCTCTGCTCACATTCCATCCTAGTCACCAACTCCCTGGAAGGCATTAGTATCCTCATTTCCAAAACTAGGCATCAGTTCTGCCTACTTTTTTTTTTTTTTCCTTTTTGTCTTTTTTCGTGACCGGCAACGGATCGCAACCCTCAGTGTCGCACCCGTACCGGACCGGGACCGGCAACGGGATCACAACCCTCAGTGTCGCACCTGCACCTCGCTCAGCCAGTGAGCGGGAACTGGTCTGTATGTGGGATCCGAACCCTCGGCGGGAGCACCACCACGCTTCCCAAGTGGTGCACTGTAGCAGTGTGCCACCGGGCCGGCCCAGTTCTGCCTACTTTTGAACTTTATATAAATGGAATCATGTATATAACATGTTCCTTTCTGTATCTAATTGATGTTGTGAGATATGGCAATGTCATTCATTTTTCTTGCTGTATGGCATTCCATTGTTCAATTATATCACAATTATTTATCCATCATTCTATTGATAGACATTTATTTCCAGTTTGGGGCTCTTGTAAATAATGCTACTAAGAACATTCTTTCTGTCTCAGTGCACTTAATCATTGACTTCTGTTTGAGCACATACCTCAGAGCAGAATTGCATGCTCATGGGGTATGTGCATAGTCAGCTTTAGTAGACACTGCCAAGCAATTTTCCAAAGCAGTTGCACCAATTTATTCTCCCACCAGCAGAATATGAGAGTTCCAGTTGTTCCACATTCCCAACAACACTTGGTGTTTATTTTAGTCACTTTGGTAAGTTTATATGGTTTTAATTTGCATTTTTTCTGATTACTAAAGGTTGGCACATTTTCATACGTTACTGATCATTTATTTGGACATCTTTCATTAAGTCTTTTGCCTATTTTTCCTCCTGGGTGATCTGTCTTCTCTCATTGATTTGTAGGAGTTCTTCATATATTCTGGATACAGGTTCTTTGTTGTTTATAAGCATCCAGGCAGAAGATGTGATGTGTCATTTGCAAAGTTCACACCACCAACCTCAACTCCTTACTCTTTTTCCCACCCATCTCCCAACTTTATTTTAGGGCTGAATTCACTTGTCCCATTCTGTCTATGGTCAGCCCAGGCTCCCACTAATATTTCTTATCCTTCCTCACCTCCATGTGGCCTGAATACGGGTACCCAAGCAGCACACCCAGATGCAATGTGACTATTGGCAAACAGATGCCAGTTCACCCAGTCCTTGTGCTCTAGCCCTGAGCTGCACAGTGGCCTTAACACAGTCCCAGGGCTCGCCCAGGACTGTGAGCTCAATAAGGACTGGGGAAAGTGCACTTGGTATAG
This sequence comes from Galeopterus variegatus, assembly GCF_000696425.1. Classification (NCBI taxonomy): domain Eukaryota; kingdom Metazoa; phylum Chordata; class Mammalia; order Dermoptera; family Cynocephalidae; genus Galeopterus; species Galeopterus variegatus. Next base: position 51,021 of record NW_007732581.1, on the reverse strand, counting down.
AGCATTTGTTTCATAAGTGAAAAGGCTAGTGGTCTGGCTGGAAATCAGGAGACAAAGACCTTGTCTCAGTACTGCCTATGGTAACTAGGCCATTTTGGTTTGCCTAGGATTGCCCAGGTTTTAGCTTTTAAAGTCCTGCATCCTGGACATCCCCTCAGTGCTTGGGAAACCCCTCAGTGCCAGGGCAATTGGTCACCCTGTTACTACAGCCTCCTAAATAGCTCCTAAATAACTTTCATCTATAAGTTGAGTTGGGAGTATACAACAGGAGATTGATGAATTGCCTGAGGAGGAATCCCAAAGGGCAATACTAAGGAAACTCAAAATGATGGATAAAAATTAGATAAAAAGAAATAAATTTGAGGACATGTATGAGAAATTCAACAAAGAGATAAAAACAATAAAAAAAATCAAGCAGAAATCCTGGAACTGGGCCGGCCCGGTGGCGCACTGGATAGTGCGCCGCTTGGGAAGCGCGGCGGCGCTCCCACCCGAGGGTTCGGAGCCCACGTACAGACCGGTTCCCGCTCACTGGGTGAGCGAGGCAGGGGAGCAACACCGAGGGTTGCTGATCCCGTTGCCGGTCCCCGGTCCGGTACGGGGGCAACACTGAGGGTTGCGATCCGTTGCCGGACACGGAAAAAGACAAAAGACAAAAAAAAAAAAAAAAAGCAAAAAGCCCGGAAGGGGGCCGGGCCGGGGGGCGCACTGGATAGTGCGCCGCTTGGGAAGCGCGGCGGCGCTCCCACCCGAGGGTTCGGAGCCCACGTACAGACCGGTTCCCGCTCACTGGGTGAGCGAGGCAGGGGAGCAACACCGAGGGTTGCTGATCCCGTTGCCGGTCCCCGGTCCGGTACGGGGGCAACACTGAGGGTTGCGATCCGTTGCCGGACACGGAAAAAGACAAAAGACAAAAAAAAAAAAAGAAAACCTGGAACTGAAAAATTTATTCAAAAAAATAAAAAATACAACAAAGAGCATAAACAGCAAGCTAGAACAAGCAAAAGAAAGACTCTCTGAACTACAAGACAGGCTTTTTGAAATACAGTTGGACCAAAAAGAAAATAAAAGAATTTAAAAAATAAAGAAAACCTGCAAAATCTTTATGGTAATCTTAAGCATACAAACATCTGTATTATAGTTGTACCAGAAGGGGAAGAGGAAGAAAAAAATCATTGAAAGCCTATTTAATGAGATGATAGCTGAAAACCTCCCAAATAGTTGGAGAGATATGGTCTTACAGATCCAAGAAACTCAAAGATCCCCAAACAGATTGAACCTAAACAGGACTTCCCTGAGACACATCACAGTCAAATTATCAAAAGTCAAAGACAAATAAATAATTCTAAAAACAGCAAGAGAAAAGCATCAAATCATCTATAGGGGAGGCCCCACCAGGCTAACAGAAGACTTCTCAACAGAAACCCTACAGGCCAGAAGAGAATGGGATGACATATTCGAAGTACTAAAAAAAAAAAAAAAAAAAAAAAAAAAAAAAAAAAAAAAAAAAAAAAAAAAAAAAAAAAAAAAAAAAAAAAAAAAAAAAAAAAAAGCCAACTAAGAATACTATATCCAGCAAAACTTTCCTTCAGAAGTGAAGGAGAAATAGTATCTTTCCCAGACCAACAAAAAACGTGGGAATTCACTACCACATGAAAAGCCCTTCAACAAATCCTCAAGGAGGTTCAACATCTGGAATAAAAAAAGAAAGATATGTCACCATAAATCCCCGAGAAAGAATAAAAACTGCTAGTACAATCAATACACAAATGAGGAAGAGAAAGAAAATGCATTTTATCATTACAAAAAAACACCCAATAGCAAAGATAGGCAATAAAAGGGAAAGAAAGGAACATAAGAAATATAAAACAAAAATAGAGAAATTAACAAAATGGCAGGAAGAAGGCTTTGCCTTTCAGTAACAACCCAGAACATAAATGGATTAAATTCCCCACTTAAAAGATATAGACTGGATTCCCAGCCCAGCCAAGTGCACACTGACCAGAGAGGCACCCCACTGGAGAGGCCCAAGACCCGTGGAGACCACACACCCTGCAGTGCCAGTGTGTGACTGAGCAGGTGGGCCTTGCCACTGCCGGATCCCATCCCTAGCCCAGCTGATGGTACGCTGGCCAGAGAGGCACCCTGCTGGAGAGGCCTGAGTAATGCAGAGACCATGTGCCCTGCAGCACCAGCATGCGACCAAGCAGGTAGGCCTCACTGCTACCGGACCCCATCCGCAGCCCAGCCGAGTGCATGCCAACCAGAGAGTCACCTTTCTGAAGAGACCTGAGACCCGTGGAGACCATGCACCCTCCAGCGCCAGTGCGCAACCAAGCAGGTAGGCCTCGCCACTGCCAGACGCCATCCCCAGCCCAGCTGACTGCACACCAACCAGAGAGGCATCCCCCCAGAGAGGCCTGAGTCCTGTGAAGACCATGTGCCCCTTGGTGCCAGCACATGACCTAGCAGGAAGGCCTTGCCACCCCAGACCCCATCCCCAGCCCAGCTGAGTGCGTGCTGACTGGAGAGGTGCCTCCCCGGAGAGGCCCAAGATCCAAAGTGACCAGACGCCTGAGGCACCAGCAGGCAACCGAGCAGACACTGAGGCAGCCATGCCAAATTGGCAGCCCCAGCAGGATCCTAGCCAGACAATGGAGTCAAACCAGAGGACTGTGAAATCCCTCGCTACAATGACTAAACATCAAAGGAAAGATACCAGAAATATGAAAAATCAAGAAAGTACACCATCAAAGGGTAATAACTGTCAAGCTCTAGATCCTATAGAACAAGAAGCCCTTGAAATGACTGACAAGGAATTTCGAGTGATAATTCTAAGGAAACTAAATGAGATACAAGAAAACTCAGCTAGACAACATGATGAAACGAGGAAAAGTATACAGGACCTGAAAGAAGAAATGTAGAAGGAAATCAATGCCCTGAAAAAGAATGTAGCAGAGCTTGCCAAGCTGAAGAATTCATTCAACAAAATAGAAAACACAACAGAGAGTTTAACCAGCAGGCTTGCAGAAGTAGAAGAGAGAACTTCTGACCATGAAGATGGGCTGTTTGAAAAAAACAAAAGCAGACAAAACAAAACAAAAAAAAATTAAAAACATTGAAGAAAATCTAAGAGAGATATCAGACAACCTTAAGCTCTCAAATATCCAAGTCATGGGTATTCCAGAAAGGGAGGAAAAAGGAGATTGTGTTGAAAACATATTCAACAAAATAGTGGCAGAAAACTTCCCAGGTATAGGAAAAGACACAGATCTTCAGATTCAGGAAGCTCAAAAATCCCCAAATGTATTCAACCCAAAAAGGTCTTCTCCAAGACATGTTATAGTCAAATTGACAAAACTCAAAGACAAAGAGAGAATCTTAAAAGCTTTAAGAGAGAAGCATCAAATCACCAATAAGGGAGCCCCAATCAGACTAACATCAGACTTTTCATCACAAACCCTAAAAGCCAGAAAGGAATGGGATGATATAGTCAAAATACTAAAAGACGGAGATTGCCAGCCAAGAATACTCTCCCCACAAGGCTATCCTCCCAAAATGAAAGGCAAATATTACATTTCTCAAACAAACAAAAACTGCACGAGTTCACTACCACACAAACAGCCTTACAAGATATTCTCAAGGGAGTACTGGTCTTGGTACCTGTAAAATAACTACCACTGCCATAAAAAGTCGAAAAAAAAAAAATAAAAGCCCACTAGTAAAATAAAAATGCCAATAATGAAAAGAAAAAAAAAGTTTATCTACAACCCAAGAAACCAACAAATACAGAAGACAAACAGTAAATCAGAAAGAAAGGAACAAAAGACACTTAAGACATCCAAACAAAAATTGACAAAATGCTAGGAGTAAATCAACACTTTTCTATAACAACTCTTAATGTAAAAGGATTAAATTCTCCAATCATAAGACACAGACTGGCTGACTGGATTAAAAAGGAGGACCCAACTATATGCTGCCTTCAAGAGGCCCACCTCACATAAAAGACTCACATAGACTAAGAGTGAAAGGATGGAAAAGATTTATCATGCAAACAGAAATAAAAACGAGCTGGAGTAGCTATTAAAATAGACTTTAAACTAAAAACCATAAAAAGAGACATGAGGGCCACTACATAATGATAAAAGGATTCATCCATCAAGAAGACATAACAATCACAAATATATACACACCCAATGTTGGAGCAGCCAGATTTATAAAGCAAAATCTATTTGACTTAAAGAAGGAAATAGATGCTAATACCATAATAGAAGGGGACCTGAACACCCCACTGTCAATATTGGACAGATCATCTAGGCAAAGAATCAGCAAAGAAACAGAAGATCTAAACAACACTCTAGACCAACTGGACTTGGCAGGTATCTACAAAACATTCCATCCAACAACCTCAGTATATTCATTCTTCTCATCAGCACACAGATCATTCTCCAGGACAGATCAAATGTTAGGTCACAAATCAAGTCTCAACAAATTAAAAAAAAAAATGGGAATTATCCCATGTATTTTTTCAGACCACAAAGGGTTAAAATTAGAAATCAGTAACAAATGAAATTCTGGAAACTATACAAACACATGGAAATTAAACAGCATTCTACTTAATGACATATGGGTCCAAGAAGAAATCAAACAAGAAATCAAAATATTTATTGAAACTAATGAAAACAATGGTACATCATAGCAAAACCTGTGGGATACCACAAAAGCAGTACTAAGAGGGAAATTTATCACATTAAATGCTTACTTGAGAAGAATGGAAAGATGGCAAGTGAACAACCTAATACTTCACCTTAAAAAACTAGAAAAACAAGAACAATCCAAACTCAAAGTTAGCAGATGGAAAGAAATCATTAGGATCAGAGCAGAACTTAATGAAATTGAAACCCAAAAAACGATACAAAAGATCAATGTATCAAAAAGTTGGTTTTTAAAAAATTGACAAACCATTAGCATGGCTAACTAAAAAAAGAAGAGAGAAGACCCAAATAACAAAAATTAGAAATGAAAAAGGTGATATTACAACTGATACCTCTGAAATACAAGGAATCATTTGAGACTAGCATAAACAACTATATGCCTACAAATTTGAAAATCTGGAGGAAATGGATAAATTTCTGGACACACACACTAACTACCAAAACTGGGCCAAGAAGATGTAGAAAATCTGAACAGACCAACAGCAACAAAAGAGATTGAAGCTGTTATCAGAAGGCTCCCAACAAAGAAAAGCCCAGGACCAGATGGATTCACAGCAGAATTCTACCAAACACTCAAAGAGGAATTGACACCAATTCTCTACAAACTATTCCAAAAGATTGAAACAGAGGCAATTCTCTCAGACTCATTCTATGAAGCAAACATCACCCTGATACCAAAACCAAGTAAAGATACAACTAAAAAAGATACAGGCCAATATCTTTGATGAATACAGATGCAAAAATCCTCAATAAAATACTAGCTAACAGAATACAGCAACACATATGCAAAATTATACACCAGGATCAAATGGAATTCATCCCAGGGATGCAAGGTTGGCTCAACATATGCAAATCAATGAATGTGATACACCATATCTATAAAATCAAACAAAGGACCATATGGTCATCTCTATAGATGCTGAAAAAGCATTTGAAAAAATTCAACACTCGTTCATGATAAAGACTCTCTACAAATTAGGTATAGATGAAAAGTATCTCAACATAGTTATAGCCATATATAATAAACCCACTGCCAATATCATCCTGAATGGAGAAAAGCTGAAAGCTTTTCTATTAAGAACAGGAACTAGACAAGGATGCTCACTCTCACCACTCCTATTCAACATAGTGTTGGAAGTACTAGCCAGAGCAATCAGAGAAGAGAAGGAAATAAAGGGCATCCAGATTGGAAAAGATGAAGTCAAACTGTCCCAGTTTGCAGATGAAATGATCCTATATATCAAACAGCCTAAAGCCTCCACAAAAATACTCTTAAAGTTGATAAATGCTTTCAGCAAAGTTGCAGGATACTAAATCAATGCACAAAATTACTAGCATTTCTATACTCCAATGTGAACATTCAGAAAAAGAAATTAAGAAAACTAGCCTGTTTACAATAGCCACCAAAAAAATAAAATACTTAGGAATAAAGTTAACCAAGGATGTGAAAAATCTCTACGAAGAAAACTACCAATCACTGTTGAGAGAAATTAAAGAGGACACAAGAAGATGGAAAGATATCCCATGCTCTTGGACTGGAAAAATTAACATTGTGAAAATGTCCACACTACCCAAAGAGATATAAAAATTCAATGCAATCCCCATCAAAATTCTAATGTCATTTTTCTCAGAAATGGAAAAAACTATCCAGATATTGTATGGAATAACAAAAGACTACACATAGCCAAAGCAATTCTGAGCAAAAAAAATAAAGCTGGAGGCATAACACTACTTGACTTTAAACTATACTACAAAGCTATAATAACCAAAGCAGCATGGTACTGGCATAAAAACAGACACACTGATCAATGGAATAGAATAGAGAATCCAGAAATCCCACACACCTATAGCCATCTGATCTTTGACAAAAGCACCAAGCTTATACACTGGGGAAGAGACTGCCTCTCCAGCAAATGGTGCTGGGATAACTGGATATCCATATGCAGGAGAATGAAACTAGACCCATACCTCTCTCCGTGTACTAAAATCAACTCAAAATGGATTAAAGAATTAAATATACACCCTGAAACAATAAAACTTCTTAAAGAAAACATAGCAGAAATACTTCAAGAAGTAGGACTGGACACAGACTTCATGAATATGACCCCAAAAGCACGGGCAACCAAAGGAAAAACAAATGAATGGGATTATATCAACTAAAAAGCTTCTACACAGCAAAAGAAACAATTAACAGAGTTAAAAGACAAACAACGGAGTGGGAGAAAATATTTGCAAAATATAAAGCTGACAAAGGATTAATATCCAGAATATACAAGGAACTGAAACAACTTTATAACCAAAAAACAAGTAACCCAATTTAAAAATGGACAAAAGAGCTAAATAGGCATTTCTCAAAGAAAGATATACGAATGGCCAACAGACACATGAAAAATGCTCAACATCACTCAGCATTGGGGAAATGCAAATCAAAACCACACTGAGATACCATCTCACCCCAGTTAGGATGGCTAATATCCAAATGACTGTGAATGATAAATGCTGGCATGGTTGTGGAGAAAAAGGAACTCTCATACATTGTTGGTGGGACTGCAAAATGGTACAGCCTCTATGGAAAATGGTATGGAGGTTCCTCAAACAATTGCAGATAGATCTACCATATGACGCAGCTATTCCACTGCTGGGAATATACCCAGAGGAATGGAAATCATTAAGTTGAATGTATACCTGTTCCCCAATGTTCATTGCAGCACTCTTTACAATAGCCAAGAGTTGGAA